>NW_009620105.1:0-6522 GCF_000690535.1 Cariama cristata
GCCGGCCCAGCCTTAAACGGTGACAGTTTCACAGACAGTATTTCCTCAACAGCTCAGTGAATATGAAATAGTTTGAACTAACCATGCAAATCTCGCTTACCTTATGTAGAGAAATGCTATCTCTGGGCCAGGGCTTTCAGCTGCTGATGGGGGATAGCTATGCAGACATCAAAGGAGCTGTACCAGCTTTCACCAAGTGGGGATTCAGCCCTTTATTCATGTTTTAAAATTCAGAAACAGTGTCTAACTAAAGCATTTTTCTCTATATTTTTAAGTAGCCCGTATTTTATTTTATGGCTGTTCCCTCAGTGGTAGGATTGTTTCTCGTACTCAATGTTTAAAGGCCCTGCAAGGCTGAAGGAATTAAAAATGAATAATTTAAAGCTGGTCTATGATGCAGAATTCTTAACATATGTTTTACAGGCCATGTAGAACAATTTTTTTTCTGTTTTGTCAGTAGATATTTTACAAACGTGCTGTGCTGGAACCAAAAGCCTTTTTTATTTAAGACTCAGATTTGAGCCCTCCTATGCATCGACACAGCGGCGTGCTGGAGTCTACAAGCCATGACAAGGAAATCATTATCACCGGCACCGATCAGAAAAGAGGAGGAGTAAAGCAATTTCACTGCTTTTTCCTCTTACACACACCCGTAAACCAGATGCGGGTAGGACTGTGTCTCTCCCATCTCAGAAAGCCTCATCCCAAGGTAGAGACAGAGGAGCTGTCATTTTTTTAACCTAAACTTACAGAAGGGCTGGACCCAGGTGGCATTGGAGAAGGAGATGTGAGATGGTAATGCTCACAACATGTTGGCTTCTGGCTATTTTTTGAAGCTTGGCTGGAGAAATTTTTTGCCAATCTCCTGGTAACTTCCTAAACAATGTAGTGCTAGGAATACCGGCTTAGTCACTCTTGGCAGTGTTAATAGAAAATGTTAATTGCTGGTAAATAACCAATGATTTACCTTTTATGGACTTCATTTCTTGTCCCTTCCTAACTCCTTTCAACAGCAAAGGGAGGAGGCACCTCCTCTGCAGGTGCTCAAAATCAGCCTGGGTTTCAGCCTTATGGACTGGTTTCCACACTCTTCCTTGGTTTCCTGGATTGTCCAGCTTTCCATTTCTACTTTATAGTTACTCCAGATTTGCAATTAAAAAGAAATTGGTTTGATTATTTTAAAAGCTTTTTGGGCCCAAAACCAATTTCAAGTATTTCAGCAAGATGTAAGGTTAGGGAGAGTGCAGATTCAGGCTTGCGTTTGCTCTCCCCTCATTTGCTCTCCCTTCGGTAGGTAATCTGTCATCTTTCAAACAAGCCAATTGCCATTGCGTCTAGGCCAAGAAGAAGGAATTAAAATAGAAAATCAGCATTTGGTGTGTACGCAGTTGCCAAGAAGCTATTTCTCCTTGCCTGTGTAAATAAATTGTCATTCAGAAATGGCTGGCTTGCTCTAAAAGATGTGCTAAGTGCTACTGCTGCACTGTGCTCCCAATGGGAGGAAAGAGGAGAAGATCCAGGAGTGTGGCCAACTAATGCCCGGTCCCTAGCTTCCCCCACTCGTTCTGTCGAGGGGACCGTTCTTTGCACTGGCCTAAATGTCGCTGGATAATTGCTGTCTCAATTAACATAGCCGGAGTGATTACTGACCTTGTCAGCTATGTCCCCAGTCCAGGACCAAGCTCCACACAGGTGGACCCTTTTACAAGACAAAGTGATTTACTGGTAAATCTATATATATTTTATGTAGCTAATCATTCATGTTTATTATATATTGTACAGAGACACCCCTATTGATTGGCACAACCAGCTGTGAAAGAGATAAAATATTTCCAATTAAACTTTATAAACGTGAAACTAAGACTATTGACCACAAATGGACTCTGCACAATTTGTTTATTCTGACTGGTAAAAGAGACAGATGGTCTACGTATATCTTTTCTCCGCTAAAGAGATAAAAGATGTTCTGTGGTTGAACTTGTAAGAGGCCTGGCCCTTATGTTACATAACTTGCTACAGTAGTGCATTATGCACAGTGGGAACAAACTTTATAATGCTATCTGATGGCAATTGACTTTGCCATAATTGATAGACAGTTTTACCTTGTCTGATTTGGTCTTCTTGCTGTTTTTTTTTTTTTTTTAAAACAACACCCTGCACTTCTGACAGATGTTGCAGAACTGTGATAGTTTCCTCTGATCCAAAGCCTACTAAAGGCAACTGGTAAGAGCTCAGAGTTTTAAAACGGGCTTTTAGATCACATCTTCAGCCTCCGTACTTCACAGAATCAGACTGGCATTGAGATGTGTTAAAAGCAAAGAGAAAAGAAACAAAAAAACATCCAACATCCTGCCTTGCTTTCTCTTGGAGTTCAAATGGCAAGGAGCTGCAAGAGCTCAGCGGTACTGACACATGGCCGGTGCTATCAGCATCTGCTTCTCAGCACAGAGGTGCAGGATCGCACCTGAGATAGCTTTGACATCAGAGCGGGATTTCTTCTGAGGCCAAACTGTTATACAAAGACATGTTTTTACCTTCTAGGACTCAATAGTGCTGTGTATGGGAGCATTGGCTGTGGGTGAAGGTTGTGATACGGCACAACCTGCTCTCAAAAAATATCTGAGAAAGTTAGAAAAACCTTTCAGTATTGCGGCACATAAATACACACAGTAAACACCAAAAGCTTGATTTGCAGAAATATTCAGCAAATCTGGAGCTCAAGCAAACTCACATAAAAAACAATCCGAGCTACAAAATACTTCTTTGCTTTTGTATTCTTAGATAAATGCAATTTTTGCTGTAAGGACAATATAAAGCCTGAGAGGAATAATAAACACTAAATAAGAATAAAACACTGTGAAGATATTAAAATAGATAAAACCATAGTACCTCTGTCAGGATACAGGATGTTAAATTTGTGTAGGAACTTTCATCAACCATCAATAATTTACTGCAGAACAAATGAATGGCATAATCATATAAAATGAGCATAAAGGTAAGTAACTTTGTGGCAAAGACAGACAGATACAGTATACTTTTTAAGTGTTTCATACACATGTAGCATGTTCAATATGCCCAACATAAATGACCCTTGATGCTAGTTGAGATATCACCTACAGAAAGTCACAGCAGTAAAATTCACCTGATTTACCTTCGTACATCTTGATCCCATAGTGCCTTGAGTACCATCTATTCCCAATTGCCTCAGCTGAAAATCCTCAGCTTTTCCCAAGCAAAGACTTCAAAAAGTGTGCATTAACTGATTGTGAAGTTATTAGCATAATTCCATTTTATTTCATTTCAGATATCCCCCAGGATAGTCAGGAATAAACTGGAAGGTGAAATTAGACTTAGGCTCAGGAAATAAATGTTGTTGATTAGGTTGAAGTGTCTCTGTTAGGCTTGTGTTTGAGTTTTCAGCCCACAAGAAGAATGGCAAGCAAAGCCTGTTAAAGAAACATTTTGACAAGAATGCATTTTTCTGTGGCTCAAACAAAATAAATATAGTAATGCAGAAGAACCTTTTCAAAGTCAGGCTTATGTGCTTGTCTGATCAGCATCAGCCAACCGTTTCATCTGTTGTGTCACAGAAGCACGCAAACTGTGCCACCGTGCAGTTTTCAAGATAAATGTTTTTCCTTCAAAGAACATCGCACACATACCAAGGGCTGTACATGCTACATTAGGTTACACACAGTAACAAAACAAAACACTAATTGCATGTGCCACCATGCAGTTTTCAAGATAAATGTTTTTCCTCAAAGAACATCACACACATACCAAGGGCTGTACATGCTACATTAGGTTACACACAGTAACAAAACAAAACACTAATTGCACGTGGAAGTCATCCTCTGGGAAAACTATGAGTAAAACAATGAACCACACCTGGCAGATGTTAGTCACATAGCTTCATTTAGTATGGAAAGGCCTTTATGTTGCAAGGTAGAAAAGCAATATAATAAGCTAGTTTGGGTAGAAAAGTTTTTTGGTTGCCAGATATATAGGCTAAAATAACATTTTGCAGTCTGTTCCAGCTGGTGGGACAAACTGAGCGGGGGTAAACAGTGTGGGCAGAATCCCTCCAGGGAGGGACGGTGAGCGGTTGTGCTGGGGTAGTGCTGAAGATCTGCTGTTAGCCCACAGCTTGGATCTCAGTGTAGGACAGAGTATCTGAGATGTTACTAGAGAAAAAAAGTAGGTCTAGAAATAAATTTCCCAGATGTAGACTAGGACATACTTAGGTCACATTATTTCTGTGTGCAAAAGCTAGCAGAATTCCTCACTAAAGCAGCAGTAAGTCAGCTGTAATGCTATTTTAGATCTGGTATTAACAAATCAGTCATTAGAGAAGAGCTTGTCATCAAAGATGGCTTTGGAGTAACTGATCATGACTTTTTTCCACTTAAGTTGCATGGCAAGATAAACAAACACAAGACTACAAATACAGTTTCCTGATTGCAGAAAAGCAAAGATAGGTAAACTAAGGACTTGCTTTAATGATTAGAGATGAGAGCTGGACAAAAGATTTCAAAGGCTTGAAAATGGTCTTTCTGTAAACCAGACAGGTGCTACATTCAGAACGTAACCTACATCTAAGAAATTTAAAAAAAAAAAGTGATTTGGAAAACCAGAGAACAATTAATCTAAGCTTAAAACAGTGTGATTTCTTAGAGTATATTTAGTGGGGAAAATTAATTTAAGATCTGGAGATAAATATATAATGGGATAAAAGGCAAACCTGTGTTTACCAGAGAGAGATTAAACAAGATTGATTTATAAGTTTATTTGAAACAAAAAGTGATGCTCAGGAAAAGACTAATGTAGTAGACTGTGTTTACCTGGTCTTTGATGAAGCTGATGAAATGGTACTACTCTTTCCTTGGAAGCTAGGAGTGGAACAAGACTGGTGGTCCAAAGTCCATGTGTGCTGAGCATGAACTATTAGAAGTTACAGACAGAGGGTTTGGTGCTTTATGTGAAAGTGGACTCAAAATAGCTTCTTAAGAAGACATGGGAACCTTTGGATTTTTGCCAATCTTCTACCATCTCAGTCAACCTAGTGGTTTTGCCTGGTGTTGAGGTGCCCACCTTCAGCACTGCAGCAGCTCAACTGATCTACAAGGCTCTGCACGCTGCCAGGGTGCAGAAATTAGTCTTTCCCCCAGCTGTGGAGCATGATGCATGTCCAGTGCAGTTTAAAATGCTGTGTAGCACATCTCCATGCTATCACAGATGCAGAAAGGTCTCTTGTCATCCAAGTCAAACTAAAAGATAAAGCCACCTCTCAGGAAGAAGAGGTAGCCAGCTAAAGCACAGCTCTCGGATGTGATTGAAGAGTTACCTGGGCTGGGGCATTACCTGCTTCACGGCTGGAAAGCCGTCAACAAATTTGAGGGAGTTGTCAAGATGCACTTTAGACCAAGATAAGTGAGGCAAACCTCACCTTTAAGAATTAATAAAACCATGTGCCTTGAGATAAGAGCTCATTACTTGCTTCCAAGGAAGGAGAGGAAAGATTTTAGTGTACAAGGTGACTCCAAGCTGCCAGCAGGATGGAGCCGTGAAATGGGCAAATGAGATTTGCTCAGCCTTGCAAAATGAAAGCTGAGGGGGAATCCGATTGCTGTCAATTGATTGGGAAGTAAATGTCAGGGAAGGGAAGAATGTATAGCAGTTAAAGGAGGAAGGAGCATCAGCTGCAGGTGGATGTATTCAGGCTGTAAATTAAAATAATATTACTAACTATCATACAAAAAGATGCAAGAAAGCCTTCAGTGGAGAAGGGAGAACAAATTATCCGAATTTTACATATGGGGCTTGGTGCATTCCTGGGGAATATTTTGTATGGTTTCCTGTATGAGAAAACAAACTACCTTAATGAATTAGACCTACACCTCCTTATAAAAGGAAATATAGCTTGGTGCTGCATATACTAAAAGATATACATCACTAGAATGTGGCATCAGTCATATTGTGCTAAAAGGAGTAAGAAACAAAGACGTTAAACAGCTTGGCAGAGATTCTGCTGGCCCTAGCAAAGACCACCATCCAGAACCCATTCCTAACCTCTCTGATGGGCAAAAGGATGCCTGGTTTGCTCCTATGAGAGCCCTGAGGTTATGACCAGCCCAAAGAAGGATGAAAATAGGGAGCTGCTTGTCATGGGAAGTGCTGTTGAGATCTGGTATTACTCGTACGTTCACGCAGACAGTCACATACTATGTAACGTTGAAGTTTCCCATAGATAAATTGTTCCAAAATGCAGTTTCTAAAGGTTTGCTTTTGGGTGGAGGAAGGCTTTTTCATTAAAAAAAAGGAGCTAGCCAGTACAGTAGTATTTCCACAGCATAACTTGATCTACTGTTCCATTTCCTCTGTTACTGCTAGCTTGTTAGCTTGTGTCATCAAATGTACTTTTATTTTTTTTCCTTACTTACATTGTACTTTCAGCAGTTTGAGAAGTCAAAATAAGTTTTGATCAAGATGGGGGGGGGGGGGGGGGGGGACACCACAGGGGGG
>NW_009620105.1:6553-14093 GCF_000690535.1 Cariama cristata
ACTGACATTCGAGTTTCATCACTGTTAATTAAATAGGTGGCGTCTCAAAGTAAGCTTCATTAATACATACAAGGTTGCAACGCCTTTGCAGTTGTCCCAGTCTTCTACTATTTCTTCAAGCGGACATTTTTCCCTGGTTGAGAACTCTCCCATACAGTGTGCCTGAGCAATGAACCTTGACCTATCGATAACGTCAGGCACAAGGGCTCCATCCTCAGCTAGTATAAATCAGCTTTTTGTCACCTTCCATAGATCTATGATCATTTGTATCATCCAGGGATCTACCTTCACCTTCTATTTTGTAGGACACTCATTATGTATTCCCTTTTTTCTTCCATTCACATCATTAAAAGTTTTATCCAAGTATTAACCCTAAGTAAAGTATACATTATAGGAACATATGCTAGGAGCTGAAAATATACAGTTGCCTGAGAAATAAAACACTGGGTTGTTACATTCCCTTTTTTCCCATGGTATCTTTCGAGATCTTCTCAGTGATATACCCTACCTCTCTTTACTTCAGAAATACACCCATCCTAATGCATATAAAATGCTATTTCTCTGTTGTTCCACTTCCCTTCTCTATACTCTTAAAGCCTGTGTATTGTCATCATTGGACAATATCTGTATCATTTGCACTGTCATCATTCCTAGAAGTCCTCATCAAGGAAAAAGGACTTATTTAGTACAAACACACATTTCCTACTGCAACTGGCTTATATTTCAGCCACTTCTCCCCGAAAAGCAGTTGCATTAGGAGCTGAGATATCATCCTTATGGGATGCTCTTATGTCTCTGAGCACTGAGAAGAGAGGTGCAGCTTACAACAAAATTTTTTCTTTTTTTACACCAAGGAAAATGAGCAAAGCAGGAAACAATATGTATAAAGACACAAGGACAGAGTGCAGTGTATACATTACGTCCCAGCTGCCCCCATGATGCCTGAACTCTGCTCCACCAAAAAGTCAGAAGAGCTGGTTGGCAGCAGTTCACACGAGGTAGTAGAACATGTTCTACTGAATTCTCTAAGATCTGAATTGAGCCTCAAATGCAGAGCTCAGGGCAAATATTTCTCTTTATCTCAGAAACTAGAAGGTCATGGACAGTGGTATCACCTGAAAGGGGTTGAACAAACCCAATCCCGCTAATCTCCAGTTGTCACTTGAAGGAGGTATAAGATTGAAGAACTGTCACTTTCAGGGGCAGCAGCTCAGCAGACATGTCCTATTTTGCTTGCAAAATTATTTATATCTGTGCAGACCAAATCCTTATGATCATTCCCATGACTATATAGAATGTAGTTACGTTCAAAAATTATTAGCTCTGTTTAGCAAACAAAATAATCACTGTGTTTTTATGTATTTCTTTATTTCCCCTGCAGAACAGAGAGATTTTGGGCTTTTAGGTATAGAAAAGTATGCAAGCTTTAAAATAAACTGAAGAGAGGGATCAACCAGAAGATCTGGACAAGTCATCTGGTCTGATTTCTGGAGAAACACAGTCCACGGGGGTTTATTCAGTTAACCCTTATCAAGTCGAACAAGAAGCATTGATCTGAACAGGTGTTTCAAAAAGACATCAGAGGCTCCCAGACACCAAGAAGCCGCCTCTTCTTCTGCTACTGTTTGACAATGGTTTGCCTCACTCGTATAAAAAACCCTACTTTGTGTTTTCTTTGTATGTATCTGGCTTCAGTCTCAGCTGTTAATTCTTGTTTCTCTTTGCTGGATAACAATGCCCATTGGAAACAGAACTGTCTTCATTTGAAGGTCCTCCATGCTATAATCAAGTTAGTGCTGTGTTCTGCTTCTGATGAATTAAATAGATTGAGCTTTTTCGATCTCTCACATGGGATATATCTGACCAGATGTGAACTTCTACCCAACAGATGGCTATACAGCAGTAGTCACCATCCCTGTGGAGTCAGCACAGAGAAATGAGCCCTTCCAAGGTGAAGTTCCTCTCATCTTAAAGTGAATGCTTAAAACAGACCAGATAAATTTCCCTCACTGCATTCCTATCTCTCTCTAGCAACAATCAAGGAAGCCTGTGCTGACTACCTCTCCTGTCACTGCATTTGTTATAGACCTCTGTATTTAGGCAAGATGAATCTGACTCTTTGACTAAGTAATTTTCCCAGCTTTGAATAATTTCCTTCACTTTCTGCTCTGCACATTACACTGATGAGACTTTGCAGCATCTCTAGCAGATGCATGACGTTAATGCCTATGTATGAGGAGGCCTCACTCTTAAGTGCTAGGAGTGCACTTAAGGTTAGGGAGATATAGCTGGATTTCAATATGTATGTTGTTCATAGCCTGTACTTTCTATTGATTGTACCTTTTTAATGAGATGCATGTGGCACTGATGAGAAAACTCCTTAATATTTATGGACCCCTGGAAAAAGACCAGATTATGTAACTATTAATCTTGGTATTTTTGTTCTGTATCTGTTTTCCATTTTTCTGGTATTAAAAATCCCTGCAGCATCACAGACTTGAACTCCTACCATCCAGCTTGGTTTCCAACATTAGCCATTCAGCTGTGTGTAATCATACCAGGCTCAGCCACTAGCCCAGCCAGACAGCTGCCAGATGTTTTATTTTTAAATAAATACTTACATCTGTCGAGTTATAAAGCAGAGAGCAACGAATCCATTCTTGATAGCTTTTTTTTTTCTCTGCCACTTGAAGAAGACAAGCTAAGAATTATACAGTCTCTGCAACAAAAGACAAAGGATTCATGTATCTGGGCAGGTTCCTTTTAATTTATACAAATCATGTTTAAGTGTTGATGTGTTAACCACCACTATCTCTCCACAGTAGTTTATTAGATCTGAAGGAAAGAAGCGTAGTCAAAATCCTTTCTCTTGCCCAACACCTTATCCCTGTTTTTAGCATGGCTGGTTGTAATGCTCTGATGTGATAAATATGACAGGTGTAACATATCTATATATTGCTTACTTGCCTGAGTTGCAGGCATGGCTGAGTAGGAACTTGTACATCTTTCTGTCTGGGAGAAATGAGGAGTTTTCCCATCAGTGTCCTGCTATTCCCTTTGGAGGTCTTCTGCCACAAACAGTAGGAACAGCTCAGGCGTGCCCTATCCCCGTCTGTCCCTCTCTCCCCTCTGTCTTCTGCACTCTGTCAGGTTTACTAGCTCTAATTGCAGACACTTGCAGGAAAATGGACAGCACTTTTGGACAAGTGTTGCCTTTTTTTTTACCTGTGCCTGTGTCCCCACAGAAGTACAGGTCATGTTAGAAAACCAAGTTTCAACCTACGCTTACTGTATCATCTCACATTGACCTCAGGTTTACCTATAAACTAGTCCAATGTAGATAATGAAGGCAGATTGTACTGCCTGTTTACGATCTTGCCTTCTCACATGCTCATACCATAGCTTTCTTTTTGAGAAAGCAAGAATGAATCATGCAAGAGAAGAGGTTCCTCCAAAGAATTCATTTTTCTCGTTAACTTTTGCTGCACACTATTGCAGTCAGTGAGCCGAGACGATTCAGGTGAGACCACAAACCCCCTCCTGCAGCTCCCTCTACTTTGCTCTAAAAGTGATTTGCATCCATTTAGTTTTAGTTGGTAGTAATCAACATAACTCAAATCAATATAATGTGGTCTTCCATTGATTTGGGAAGGTTCACACCAATGGGTTGTGCTCATTCAAATAGTAATTATTCAAAATTTTTTGTACTTTTAGTTAAAAAATAGCTCATAAGCCAGTTTGAGAGCTACAGATAAAAAAAGTATTTTTAGTGGTGGTTCATCACAGGGGTAGTAAAGACTAGGCAAAAGTGAAAAACTTGTGGGATAAATGTGAAAGTGTTAGAGGCATGAAGTAATTCAGTAAGAATTCAAACCATGTCTGGTATTTTCAAACTAATCTTTACTTAGCTAATATAATCCTGCATTAAAAAAAAAAGAAGTAGGGTGTTCATTTCTTGCCTTATTTTTCTGCTATTTATATCAGAAGATTTTTATAATCATCTGTTCACAACAGTACACAAACAACCCTGTGACAATTGGAATAATGTTTTCTAGAGGATTAGGGGAATTTGTGGAAAGAATCATTACTTCATGTGGGAACAATCAAACACCCATTGCAGGCATCTTTGTTCCTTAATTTCTTTGTGCTGCTACCTTGATTTGTTTCTCAAATTTAACAAAGAAGGGTATGAAGCCACTAAAAATCTAAAATTACAATGCAACCATATGGAAATATTAAGTTTAGGAAGTCTAAGCACTTAAACCAACTGTTCAGGGTATTTTCCCCTTAATGTGCTTACATAAATCACATTAGTTTTTATGAGAGTTATTTTTCAAATTTATAGACTTTTTCAGATGGATCTTCATCTCCCAAGGTAGCATATGCAGAGGTTGAGTGTGTTTCTGCAAATTAAAGACTATGGAGTTCAAATTTTAACTCCGACACTGGATTTGTGGATGTCATTGCATACACCAGTTACGCCTGGACTTTTGAAAATAGCTTTTACTTTTTAATGCTTAGCTTTAGAAAGCTGAATTGTCATTTCTGAATACACAGCATTCAAATTACTGATATAACATGAAATATTTGTGTGGTAGTTTTAGAACTGGTCTGAAGGAGAGAAAAATCACTGCCATTATTTAAGCAAACACAGTGCATAGAACTGCCATCTACCTTGGGCTTCTCATCAATGTTTCACTGAAATCTCCCATTTCTGGAAATAGCTGATTTGGAGGTGTTGTTTAACCCCAGTAGGCAGCTCAGCCCCTCACAGTGGTATGGGAGTGAGAATCGGAAGGGTAAAAGTGAGAAAACTCGCAAGTTGAGATAAGAACAGTTTAATAGGTAAAGCAAAAGCCATGCATGTAAGCAAACCAAAACAAGGAATTAACTCACCACTTCCCATGGGCAGGCAGGTGTTCAGCCATCTCCAGGAAAGCAGGGCTCCATCACACATAACAGTTACCTAGGAAGACAAACACTGTCAGTCTGAATGTCCCCCTCTTCCTTCTTCTTCCTCCAGCTTTATATGCTGAGCATGATGTCATATGGTATGGGATATCCCTTTGGTCAGTTGTGGTCAGCTGTCCGAGCTGTGTCCCCTCCCAACTTCTTGTGCATCCCCAGCCTGCTCGCTGCTGGGGTGGAGTGAGGAGCAGAAGAGGCCTTGACTCTGTGTAAGCCCTGCTCATCAGTAATTAAAACATCGTTGTGTTATCAACACTGTTTTGGTCACAAATCCAAATATATACTATTTCTAGTTTTGATAAGAACATTACTGAATGTGCCCTGAAGGTTCAGAAAGCAGAAGGCAAATCAAATTTTTCCAACATTTATTATAATATTGAATGCAGAGTTATTGATTTGGAGATTTTGGGATGACCTAGTTCACCTGTTTTGAATTTGGCATTATTGCAAAAATCAGTAAGAATCTCTTGAGTGCGTTCGGCTACCCTAAACCCAAGAGAATAACTAACACACAGCAAAGCTTCCTCCCAATCCCACAGCAAGCCTGCCTCAGCGCAGATTTATTCCCAGCCCTTGCAACCACTTTGAAGCCATGTGGGCTGACTGGTAGCCCTGCAGTGTTGCAGAGAGCTCATGTGGAGTGAGCAGGGGTCCATGCCTGAGGATCACAGCACGTCAAGGGTCTAAGGAGAGACTTCAGATGCTCAATTTGCAGTCAAGGAGCAGAAAATACGCCAGATGAAGTGCAGGACTCTGAGTACCTCACATATCCTGCCGGCAAAACCAGATTTTGCCTTGGAGCTCTTGAATTGACCTTAACCCACCCTTTTTGCACTACTCCTTATGCAGGTTTGGGTGTAGATTTTGGAGGCACAGCTTGCCTTATACTTCCTGTGTACAACCCCGACTTCACCATACCCAGTGAGGGCCTGTGTCTGGAAACTGAATCTAAACATATTTACAACATAAATAAGGTAAAAGTTTGTCACAACAAGGCTAAAGTGTAAGTAGGACAAATCAGGGAGGTATGCTGCTAGCTAGACCTACCTTTGGGACAAAGGCTAGATCCTGACTCATGTGTTACTCAGTGCTTGAGTGTCTTTGAACATTGGTTATAGCACTGCATCTTTCCCTGGTGAGACTTGGAAATTCTTCAGAAAAAGGAGAACAAAGGCTCACCGAAAGGTCAAAGTAGTCTCGAAGAAGGTTGTGTTCCACCTTTGTTATGGACAGTGACTCACGCACTCAGCAGCTAGCAGCTGTGATAGGGTGCCATTAGCTGCTGCCACTTAGCAAGGCTGATGGATGGAGATCACACTCCCTTCACTCCTCTGCTCTGGAACATCTTCCTCAAGGAGGATTAAATCCTTAGGACTGGGGTGCATTAGATAGTTGAAGTCTTTTCTCTAGACTAAGCCACATCAACTAACAGCATAACCTCTGAACAAGTTCAAGGCCTACCATCTTACCTCTGAGACAGGAACCAGGTCAATTTTTGTGCCAAGAGGTGGTTAGTCCTTGTTAGGACATGAGAGCAGTGGGTTGAGACATTTTCCAGGCCAAAGCCAAGCCCACCCTCTAACATCTCCTTCCTGAGGGCAGTGGGGTGTTATCCACCACTTAACATCTTTACCCAAGGCTAGAGTTTAGGCTGGCTCTGTGCCATCCTAAAGAAACTCATGCTCAGCCGTGAGCCATGGGCTTGATGCGGGAAACATTGGTGAAACACTGGTGTACATTATGCAGGAGTTCAGCAGAGATGACCATGATGACTCCCGCTGGCCTTACTGCCACTATTACTCTTCTTTTTGGCCTACATAATGCTTGCTACCTAATAAGCTTTCACTGACTCAGGGCTCCTCAGACTTTCTTGGTTTCTCAAGCACCACAGTTCTATGAGCCTTGAGAAAGCTTTAGGAGTGCTTGGATCTGAGTTTTAAATACTTTGCCTTCTAGCTGTAGCTTAGTTCCTGCACCTCAAAAATCATAGAATCATAGAATCATAGAATGGTTTGGTTTGAAGGGACCTTAAAGTTTATCTAGTTCCAACTCCCCTGCCATGGGCAGGGACACCTTCCACTAGACCAGGTTGCTCAAAGCCTCATCCAATCTGGCCTTGAACACTTCTAGGGATGGGGCATCATGACAAGTTCAACATGACCCAGCAATGTGCGCTTGCAGCCCAGAAAGCCAACCGTATCCTGGGCTGCATCAAAAGCAGCATGACCAGCAGATCAAGGGAGGTGATTCTCCCCCTCTGCTCTGGTGAGAACCCACCTGCAGTACTGCATCCAGCTCTGGGGCTTCCAACACAAGAATGACATGGACCTGTTGGAGTGGGTCCAGAGGAGAGCCACAAAGATGATCAGAGGGCTGGAGTAGCTCTCCTAAGAAGAAAGGTTGAGAGAGCTGGGGTTGTTCAACCTGGAGAAGAGAAGGCTCCAGAGAGACCTTAGAGTACCTAAAAGAGGCCTACAAGAAAGTTGAGGAGGGACTTTTTACAAGGGTCTGTAGTGATAGGACAAGGGGCAATGGCTCTAGATTGGAAGAAGGTAGATTTAGATTAGATATT
>NW_009620106.1:0-3837 GCF_000690535.1 Cariama cristata
GGGAAAATAAGGAATGGCGACGAGAGGCGTAAGGAAAAGTGGAGGCTACCAGTAGATCTACTTGTAGAGCTGATGATTCAGAGTTCAGCGTGCCTCTAACGTGTTTATTGGACTCTGTGGATTTGTGAGTATTTTTTGGAGGAGCTTATTCTTTTAGTTACGTGACTTGCAAGTGCTAGTGATATTTGCAACACGCCATGTCTTGAAATGCTTTTCAGACGAAGGGTACATCGTCATTTGGTAAGCGACGAAATAAGACGCACACCTTGTGTCGTCGATGTGGATCCAAGGCATACCATTTGCAGAAATCTACCTGTGGGAAATGTGGTTACCCTGCTAAGCGTAAGAGAAAGTGTAAGTAACAAACTTGTAGGTGACTTGAGTTTAAAAACCTGTGTTTCTTTATCTTCTACAGTAGTCATGACTTTTTTTCCGATCAAGGAGGAAGACTGTGTCATCTTGCAGTGTTTGGAGTTTTTTTCAAATTAATGCTGATTTAACTATATTTTAGCTAATGTGCAGTATTACTACATAGAAATTGACTTAACTTATAGGGTTTTTTTTGGTTCTGTCAGGTTGAATAATTATGCTATACAAATGTAACATGCAACTTAATGATTTGGTGCAGATGAGTAATAGTAACTTGTATGTTTTAGATAACTGGAGTGCAAAGGCTAAAAGACGCAACACCACTGGCACTGGTCGCATGAGGCACCTGAAAAAGGTCTATCGTCGATTCAGGTATAACGTTTTATTACAAACCAGTGCAGTGTGAAATTATCTGTAGATGTCACTTAATTATGAAATTCATCGTTCAAAGTTAACATTTTTATTTATTTAGTATACTTAATGTGGTATGGTCTTTCTTCTTAAATATATCATGAAATAAATAATGCATTATGTAATTGAGTATAATATAATGCATATTCCTTTGAGGATAAAAAAACTCACTCTTAAGACATAGGATGTATAACAAGCTCTGATGTTTCTATTAAGTGTTGATAGTACAGAACACAGATGTTTTTGTAAAAAATGCCCACGTTTAAGAAGATGTGCTTTGTGTAGTACTGCCTCTGTTTGTGAGTGAATTAAATTGCTGGTTGCACTGAAGTGTGGGTTTTTGTAAGAGACAAGTCTTGAAATGCATTTCAGTTCCGTTTTGCCCACAAAAAAAGAGTTCAGGACTGGAGTAACTTCAGTAGTCACTGTCTTATTTGGAGTTCAGTTAGCAGTAAGTAGCTATAACATCAGTTTCTGTGTTACAGGTTTCTAAAACTTGTTACAAAGCTTTTGAGTTATACCTTACGAGTTAATGGTATTGTACTGTTAAACTCGTATAAAGAATTTATTTTGTATGACTTCCATGTTCTAAAATTGGGCTGTGTAGCTTCTGGCCTAATACACAAGAAGGCTGGATGAAAAATACCAAGTAATTCAAGAGTCGTCTTGTAAAAATGCAGGTTGGATTTAACAGTGAAAAATGGGAGTCTTAAAGTCCCAGACCTGGGTGTAGTTGAGAGATCATTCATCTGTTTGTTTTGGTGAATGCAGTCTTCCCCAGCAGCAGCCAGAAAATACCTCATAGTCTGCAGTTGTAGCCTGCTGTCCACTGAGTGTTGCTGAAGTAGAAAAAAGTGAGCTTCGGACTGACTCTTCTTTTGTAAAGCCTGTCGTAATCTCTGGTTGGAGGCATAGAGGATTTCTGTAAGAAATTGACTTGCACTTCACAAACATGTGGTCTTCTGCTGAGATGCTTTGTAGGAACATAAAGTAAGGCACGCCTTCAGCAGGTGTGCTGTATCTGATGCAGTCTTGCAATGTTCACTCCGTAACTGAAATCTTACTGTTTGAAGAAGTTAAATTTACTTCAGCAGAAGAGAGTGAAAACCATACTGCTTATTCCAACAGCTTGTTAATAGGATGTTTCTTATTAAAATGTCTGAACCTATGAACTCTCTAGTGATTTCGGTGTATTACTGAGGTAAGCTGACAAAAGGCTGATGAACTCCATCTAAAACATTACTTGTTAGAAAATAACCTGGAGCAGGGATCATCCTTTCAAAAAGTGGTAACTATGTTTCTATTTGCAGGAATGGCTTCCGGGAGGGAACCACCCCAAAGCCCAAGAGAGCAGCTGTTGCAGCCTCCAGTTCGTCGTAAAGACTCATCTATTTGTTAAAATAAATGGTCTTATCCAGAAAGTCTGTCACCTTTTATGCATATTTTACTTCAGTGAAACGCGGGATTTCTGACAATACGTACATCTACACACACTTTCTTAATGGTATACATTGAAATGATTCATTCGAAACAATCATTTAATTGACTTTTCATTTGATAGTACCTCTGCCTTGAAAAGGACCATTATCTCTGCACTGAACTTAAAGGCTGGTTTGGGTTACTTAAAAGAACTCACCTGCAAGAAATGGAATATTGGCACTATGGACTTGCACTGCTTGCCTCTTGAGTTTCATTGTGCCCTAGCATGGAGAGTCAGAATTTAATCTTAAAGATAGTCACTTGAATAGTAGCTCTGTCTATGGTTCTGGGAGGCAATAGTTAAAGAGGAATTTCCCATCTTAGCCATTTTTCTCTGCTCTGTGACATTGGAAGGCTTGCAAAAGTATTGCTTATTCAGTGGGTCACTGCTGCTTGGGCAAAAAGAAGCTCCCAAGTCCAGAGCACACATACTGCCAGACACAAAGGAATTTGAGGTCTGCTGTAGTTAATGACAGAAGTTGCCCAAACGATCTGGGGAGGTTGGTATGGAAAGCTGACACACAAAAAGATCGGTGTTTATGATGGGTGTAAACAATAAGTGGTAGCTAGTATGACCTGGGGGTACATACGAGTTGATGCCTCATGGATTTGTACCTTCTGTGGTCTGTTACTGGGCTACTCGGCTGCTTTCAGATTCAGCTTTGAAAATGTGCTCATAAGATGCTGTTAAATGGAAGTTTGGGGAATTGCAGTAATCACTGCAAGGGTTTAGAGGATTTTCAGATGCTTTGAAGAGAAAAATACTAAAAAAACCCAAGAACTTCTGATGCTTTAAAGTTCTGAGGCTGTCCTTGATATGATTCCTTTGGTTTCATCATGAACTTCCAGAAGCAGCATACTGCTTTGTCAGTACTGAAGGATCAGCAGTTAATGTATCAACTTGTGCAAATCGCTGAAGCCAGGTGTGAAATTAGAGTGCACCTGACTGCACTGTCTTGCATTTTTAAATGAAGTACAGTTAATACTTTTGGATACTTGGGTTGTTTCTAAACAAAGAGAGAAACCTTTCCCTGCTGTTCTCTTAGCGTGTAACAAATCCACTATACTCGCGCTACTTTCAACTGGTCCTTCTGAGAGCGTCTGCAAGTAAGTGGTGGTGAAGCTGTTCAAATACACTTTGTCCAACCTACATGTTCTTGTATTCCCAGGGCTCAGGAGTGCACCTGAAATGTGTGGTCTTGGTGATACACTAGGAAACACGTAAATGTAGGAGGAAGTGTCACTGTTTCAAGGCTGAGTCCGGAGCCTTCCCGATTGAGCGAATCGAGCCCCACGTTGGGCACCAAAAAAATCTGTCGCCGTGTAAGGCTGGGCCGGCTCTTAAAAGGGGCGGCAGAGGCTCTCTGTTAACGCCATCCCTCCCCCCGGGAGAGGAAAGGACAGAGAAAAGCGAGAGAGACTGATGGGTTGGAAATTAAAACTACTTTAATAATACAATATTGATGGAAAATAGTATAAGGTATTAATACTAGTACTACTAATAGTGGAAATAAGAGGAAAAGTATACAGAACTGATACTGAGTGTCGGCTGGGGGGGTTCAAGGCGCAGGCGTGCCA
>NW_009620106.1:3900-5391 GCF_000690535.1 Cariama cristata
TGCCAGCGGACAGGAACCGGATTCAGGAATGCACGGATCGGCATCAGAGGCAGGAGAGCGAGCAGGGTCCCACGGGGATGCTGGCCATGAAAGAAGAGAGCGAGACCCTCGTGATCCCTTAGCTTTATACTGAGGATGACGTGGATGGGATGGAATACCTCGCTGGTCAGTTTTTGGTCACCTGTCCCGTCTGCACTCTTCCGCAGGTGCGACGCTTTTACGACTTTTCACTCGCTTAACAAAAGGACAGCAGTGGCCTTGGTTCTCACAGGGATAAGTGTAAACATGGGCCATTCTGCATACCAATCCTACTGATACTTTGGTAGCAGCTATGAACATCGAGCATTATCAGGCCCGAAATGCAGACAGTGTCTGAAAAACATGTAGCTGTACTGTCAGAAAGTGCAGTTACTTAGAAGGGATTTGATGGAAAGAAAAACTCCTGAAAGGAGAAATAGTCCTGTTTTAGCCAAACCAGGACAGGAAGTAATCATAAATGTGTCTTCTTGTTTTTACTCTCTGAGTAAGAATAACCCCTCAAAGCATCTTAAAACAGGTCAGCCAGGCCCTAAGGGATTGTTGAGCAATGGTACGGTTGGACCGGTATGGCAGGTATTCTGACAATGGGTGGGAATGAAAGCCTTTGCAAAGCTTTTGCATGATCGCTCAGTAGTGTGGGATTTTTGTCCTGAGCAGCCTGTTACGCTGACCTGCAAACATGGTATCATACTGCAAGGGCAAGCACTTAGCTATTTGCTGCTGCTACCTATTAGCTCTTCAACATGAATTATGCTCCTGAAAAACAAGCATTTGTATGTAACATATCAAGTTAACGGTGATTGAAACTTGCAGTGGCTTGGGGTAACTTTGAAAACTTACGAACTTCATTTCAGGGGGAATTTTACCTACAGCAGCAATGAAGTTTATGGACAAGAAATTTGATAGCCACTGCATTTTCAACTGTGTTAAAATTCTTGGTGAGGGGCAGTAAATCAGTTAATTTGGGTTTATGTTAGACCTGTTCAGAAAAGCTTGGATAGCTCATGTATCAGTCATAGTTGGACTAAAAGTTTTACTGGATGTAGACTGTGAAGCATTTCTGTTCTTTGTCGTGTTTTCTTAAATGTTGAAAGCTAGTCTGCCTCGGTGTTTTTTCAGTATATAAATAATCTTTTGTTGAGATCTTGTTACAGCATCTTGACTTGGGGGTTATCAGTTAGAATTGAACCTCTGCATAGTGTCCACTGGCAGTTTACATAGCCCCTTTATGTATAGAACTATTGCCATACAGAGTCTGTAATATGTTTGGGTTTTGCATCCTTCAGACTGATACATATAGCACAGTTAGATGGTGTAGTCTAAATTACATCATGTGCTGAGTTGACCCTGGCTGGATGCCAGGTGCCCACCAAAGCCGCTCTATCACTCCCCTCCTCAACTGGACAGGCAAGAGAAAATAAAGCGAAAGGCTTGTGGGTCGAGATAAGGACA
>NW_009620107.1:0-280 GCF_000690535.1 Cariama cristata
GGGCTGCCCGGGGCCTGCAGGACCCAGCAGGACACTGTTCGCCTGTCCCTGCTTGAGGTCTCATTCTTCTCCCACATCATTCCTTCCCCTGACATGACACACAGGAGGGTGGACCCCTGCCCTGCGTTCATGTGCCCCAATGGACTATGCTGGGCTCGGCGTGGGAGGGTTGAAGCTGGGGGACCTCTGTGGTCATTCCCCTCCATGCCCCAGGAGACGCTGCGGGTCAGGAGGGAAACTGGGAGCCTGCTGGGGAGTGGGGAGAAGCTGTTGTGGATGT
>NW_009620107.1:311-1607 GCF_000690535.1 Cariama cristata
GGAGCGCAGGCCACCAAGGAGATGCTTTGGTGCCCATCCAGGGTGGGGAGCAGGTGTCACTGCAGTGAAGTGGGGAGCCCAACCATGCACTGGTTGGGTGGAGCCAGCACTCATCTCCTGCCCGTGTGGGCTGGGAGACGGGCTTTGCAGAGCCGCTTGGTCCCATTGCTTCTTCCCCATCTCCTGGGCAAGGTCGGATACCAGCCTCCTCTTCGGGAAGGGTAGAAGGCAGACCCAGGGGGAGAGACGCCGGTGCTGAGGCTCTGACCCTCTGCAGCAGCTGTTTTGCAAGCTGGCGGGAAGCTTGTCTTAGCAATGCCGGGCAGGAGGAGGTTTGAGCCGTGCTCGGCCCCCTTTAATCTGCCCTCAGCATCTCCACCACTGTGTTTGCAGGACTGGGGATCTGCACTGCATTCCTGTGTGTGACCTGGTCTCTACTGGACTACCACCAGTCCCTGCGCTCCTTCTTGCAGGACAAGTACGAGCTGAGCCTGGGCTCCTCCATCATCTACTTCCTGTGGAACCTCTTTCTTATCTGCCCCCGCATCCTCACCATTGCCCTCTTTGCCCTGCTCTGGCCCTATGGTGTGGCTGTCCACTTCCCGCTCGTGTGGCTGGCGATGTTCCTCTGGGTCAGCCTGCAGAGCACAGACTTCATGGAGTCACCCGGTCCCGAGCAGCTCTACCGGGCCATAGTGGCCGTGATCCTCTACTTCAGCTGGTTCAACGTGGCGCAGGGGAGGACGCTGTACCGCAGCATCATCTATCATGGCTTCATCCTGGTGGACAGCACGCTGCTGGCCCTGTCCTGGCTCTGGTCCCAGTCCCCCTCTGATGAGCACTCGTACCTCATCCCAGTGGTCTCCGCCGCCCTGCCCTGCTACCTGCTGGGGCTGGCGCTGAGAGTCACCTACTATAAGTGGCTGCACCCCAACACGCGGGCACAGCAAGAAAGTGGCTACGATGAAGTGGATGCCAACAGGAGGAGCGACGGGCTGGAGTTTCGCTCACTGTCGGTACCAGAGCTCATGAACAGGCGGATGCGGTGGCTGGCTCAGACCCAGTTCCCCGTCTCCTGGCCGGCAGAGCAGCGCTTCTTGAATGGGGCTGCTGCTCTTGAGTCTTCTGTCTAAGGCCAGCTCCTCCCAAGTGACTTGCCAGGGAGATAGATTTGTTAGTCCTGCTCCCGGTTCTGCCAGCCCAGGCTGTTGTTTTGGGCAGCTGGAGGGACCCGGCAGGAACCAAGAGTAATTTGCAAGCACCCAGCGAGTCCCACAGCAGACGGCATGGCTCCCA
>NW_009620107.1:1754-2245 GCF_000690535.1 Cariama cristata
TTCTGCCCCTGCCACTGCTGCTAAGGGAGAGCTTGGTCCCTCCTTGGCAGCGGCTGTCTGATTTTTCTGTTTCCAGCCAGGGTTTTCATCCTTCGCCTCTTTTGCGGTTAAGGTCAAAGGTTGCCCGTGGTCACCATGTCCAGGGAGGGACGGGGAAGGTGGCAGGGACTCCCATGCACTGGGGGGGTGGCAGCCCTGGGTGGGCAGGAGCAGTGGGGTACCTGCATCCTGGGGAGGGTGCTGTGGGACGGTGCAGGGTCAGGGCACGTGGGGGCTGTGCCCGTGCCGTGTGGCAGGGCTTTCCCCCTTCAGAAATGGCAAAGCACTTTCCAACGTGGCTTCTCCGTGGACAGAAATGTTGAATCTGCCTTTTACCACACTTGCAAGGTCCCTTCCTGCTGCAGGCTGAGAGAGGGGCATAGCTGAAGCTTCGTGCTTGAAGCTGGACTCCGGGGCCTTGGCTGGGCAGGTTGGGCCTTTGCTGCTGCCCC
>NW_009620107.1:2491-19096 GCF_000690535.1 Cariama cristata
GCTGTGACCAGGCTGGAGTTGGCCACCAGTGGTCTCTCAGCCGTAGGTGGCTGTCGATGTGGTCACTGTGGGGCTGTGCCAGCTCCTGCGCATGGACACCTGCTGCTTCACAGGTGAGGACTGCCAAAACCCAAGCAGGCCCCCAAAATGGCCTTTTACTCTTTTTGCTGTTGCCCAGCCAGCAGCTGCGGCTCATCCTGGCTGCCCACAGCATTGGCCCTTTGCCCCTGTCCCCTCCCCTCCATCGCCTACCCTCTTGGCAGGACCCCAGCCCAGGAGGGGAGGGCAGGGCAGTGAATGCAGCTGGAGCAGCAGGTGAAATGCTCGGTTCACAGCTGGTCCTATAACAAGATAAGCCCATGGCCAAGGACAGTGGGAGCACAGCAGGGGTTGGGAGGAGGATTGTTTGCTGGCCTTGTGCAAAAGAACAAGGGAAGGGAAGGTTTGTGCGGGACTACAGAAGCGCGGTGTGCCTCCCCTGGGCACCACAGCAGAGCCAAGGAGCTGATACCTCTGCCGCTGGCTCCCCCAGGACACCCCAGGGGAGCGGGGTCGCTGGCAGCTGCACTGTGACCTGCAGCACCATCACCCTGAATGCTGTCGATGCCACCAAGCTCTGCCCAGGCCATCGCAGGGGACAGGGACTTGACTGCAGGGATGTCAGAGAACAAGCTGAAGCAGTGACTATAGAAAATAAAACTTTAATTTTTTTTTCCAGTTCATAGGACAGTTCCCATTACACAGACCACGAACAGGCAAAGGCTCCGCAGCCAGCAGCGCCTGGGACTCAGCCCTCTCCCACTTGCCGAGGGGTTGGTAGCACAGCAAGGGCTGCTGCAGGCTCTGGGGGTCCTGCTGTTTTCCATGAGTGTCAGCACAGACATCTCCCCAGAGCTCCTGGAGACAGCAAATAGCCTCCACAACTGCGATGAAGCTGGAGGGGAGGCCGGCAGCACCCAGACAAGCTTGGCATCAGCACCCCAGGCCAGCAGACTGGCTGTCACTCGGGCATTCCGGTTTGTCACCAGTTCAGCTACAGCCAGGTCAGGAGTAACGGGAGAGCACAGAGACAAAAGAAAATCAATGCTTGGATAAAGAAGCTGTTTCTGCCACACGAGAGACAGGAAAAGCTTTAAATTCAGCCAGCAGAGGAAAAAATAAAATAGCCAGGTCAACCTTTATTAAACATAAACACAGAAATGTACCATCAACCTCCCATTATAAAAGTACTTTACATACATTCAAGGAAACATCATATAAATATCAGTATGAAATGTCACTGGCTGCAAGAGTTCCACACTCAGCTAAAATTAAAACATTTTAAAGTAAACAAACACAAAGCAAAGCCAGCCAGCTGCCGGGCTGCTTGGTACCTTGGGTCCAGCACTCGTTGCGAGTGCCTGGGCAAAACACATCCGACCTCCCAGCGTGGGCCAGCACGGCTCTCCCACAAGCTGCTTTGGATGTTAGTGAAGCAAAGGAGCCGCTCAACCACGCCGGATGGTGGGAGGTTAAGGCACAGGTTTTAATCCCAAAGTTCAGCCAGCTGGAGTACAAGACGTGCTCCAAACAGGCTGTTTCACAGGCTGGGACATCTCCCAAGCCCGCTTACAGGAGACCTTTGGATGGGCTGGGGACTCGCAGAGAGATGTTCAGGATCCAGCACAGACTCTTCTGTGACTGCACGTGAGTCCTGTTCTTCTGGTAACATTTCAGACCCTGAGAGCAATGGGGCTGCTTCTTGGCACGGCTCGCTTCCTACCAGATCTGCTCTGGCTGACGCAGTAACAGCACTTCACAGGGACCCCAGATGAACTGGACTCTTTATGGACGCAACAGGAATGGAGCTGTAGCCCTGTCGCATCTCTCCCTGCTCTGCACAGGACCCACGCTGCTGTGAAAGACCAGCACACACCTACATGGGCTGTCCCAGCTGTGTGGGAACACCCAGTAACACACCTGAGCTCTCCATCTTGTATACGTGGCAGATGGGAGAACATCCCCCGTGGGCTCTTGCTCCTGTTCAAACCCTGCTGCTGAGCATTGTGGAGCATGTCCCCAGTTTGCTGCAGGGGCTCTGCTCGGCCAGCAGCTGTGAGAAGAACGGCAGCCATCAGCGCAGCCAAAAGACATCCCCTCCACTGAGCTGTTCAGTAACACCCATAGTAGATATTGGCTCCTCAGATTTTTCTAATGGGATGAGGGGTCACGTTGCTCACAGGCAGCAGTTTCTACACAGACGGCATGCTCCTGAAGCAGAGAGTTCCTGGGGAAATACGCAGACCCAGAGCGTCCACCTGAGGTCAGAGCACAAGGCCAACACCTAGCAAGGACCTGGATGGAAATCAGACCACTCCTGACTCCTGTAACCATCTTGGAGAAAGAGAATCTCCTCGGATTTATTTTTTTTTAAAAAAAAAAAAGCAAAACTGGAGCTAGGATCATGTGAAACAGACCTCTGGGTCTAGGGATCCAAACCCCTTGTTCTAGGCACCTTCTCCACGGTGGTGACTGAAGCTGGCCCAGGAAGAGATGCTCCTGAGGCAACATCCTCAGCGCTGATGGAAATTATTCCTCAGTAACTAATGCCATGAAAGGAATGCAGCAAACACATCACCTGCTCCTGTGGGCGCAGCCCGAGTGGGTCAGTGTCCTCCCTGAAGTGACATGCTTTCAGACCAGTCCCCCGTGGGTCCCAGATGTGTGACACTGGGCTGGAGACCAGGGGTCTGGAGGGGTTTGGGTGCAGCTGCGGTGTTTGGCTCAGCAGAAGCAGCAGAGGTGTGTGGTGGGGTGCAGCAGACATCTGTCCTCTGTGCAGAAACTCCAAGCACCTGCTGATTTGGTGCCATCAGGGTATAGGGAGGAGGCAGATACCATTGAACACAGCCTGATCTGGCACAAAATCAGCGCCCCGTGCCAGCCCTCAGTCTCCAGCTGGCTATTTCTGACTAGTGGTACTGCAGGTCACTGCCTCCAGCCTTTTTTTTCTGAGATGGTAGCAGAAAAATCAGCGTAACCATCACTCCTAAGGCCAGTGTGCTCCAGGCTGCCAAGTCACAGTGTCTTGGAAAATTAAGTCCCTCTTAACAAGGGGTTTGTTTCTGACTGTAGTTAGGCTAATGCAAAGAAGAATACAAGAAAATTGCATCTGATTCTACTAAAAGGAACTTACTCTCACAAATGGAGTCAGGAAAGCAGAGGTGAAGGTTAATAACCATACCTTTCTTTGTAACATTCATGAGGATTTAGTTCTCAAATTATTCCTAGTCCAGACGAGGACTCTGTTCACATCTGAGCAGTCTGCAATAGTGTTGTGCTGTATCTAATGTTCACAGGCAGTTTTGTTTTCATTTACAGGGAAAAATCTGTGGGATCTACGGTCTGGGTCATGGATAGCTGGAATCCAACGATCTCCTGCTTGTTAAGAGGGCTTGTGCACACATGGACTAGAAGCCACCGGGATGAACTCAGAACACCAACACCTTCCTCTACAAGGAACCACATATCCCAGAAACAGTCCCTTATCTTTGTATTTTCCAGTAATCCCACGTTGAGGAAATAACATAAGGACATTGTAATAAATTAACTGCTTTGAACACCCAGGGAAGGAGAGAGAACACATTTCACAGCAATAGAGGTATTTTTGACATTTTCATTAATATTTCCTATGAAAAAAAACATAGCTCTTTTTGGCTTTGCGAAACAAGGGAGATTCAGCTCTGCCACCAGTATTTTTCTATAAAAATAAGGTTTTGTGTTTACTTGGATTCTACAACTAAGCTGAATAGAAAGGAGAAGGCTCTTACAAATACTTCCGCTGCTGTATCACACCCTCCCTCTGGAGACTACCTGCTAGAGGAATTCAGCTGGCTTCTGTAAGTCTCTTCTTCAGACAAGCTCTAGCTCCACTGAGTCTAGTGCTTCTTTATAGGACACCTTTGTACTTGGCAGGGCCTGTGCTCCTGAGGAAATGACCTGGTGTCATGTTCTACTGTACAGTTTGCATTATGTTTTCTTCATCAAGCTGAAAAGTGAGTCCCCAAATGTATGAGATTTCTGTGATGGAGAGGGTTTGCAGGAGCTGCAGTCACGCCTTTGCTCCAACTTCTTACAGGAAGTCTAACTCGAGGGCTTGGTGAAGGGACACAAGGTCTGCGTGATTTGTGATCCTCCAGAAAGGCATGTTGTGCTGTAACAGAGAGATGACAAAGTCAAGTTTATTCGAGTGATTTTACAGCTAGGTGGAAGCAGTCAAGGTACATCTGTAGGGTTGTGCAATACAGTGTTTTTGACAGTGCTGTCTCAGCATATCATGTTCAGGAAGGACCTGAGCCATATGCACATCGGTATCTGAAGCCTATCTTATCCGCCCATTTGTTTACGACGGGCACCAGCACTGACTATCAGCTGCTTTGCACGCTTATGATGGAAAACCTCAGCACTCGACTGTAAGCTGCTGCTCCACCCAGGAAAGCCTCTGCAGGGCTCCCAGGGAACCTGCGAGGATGACAACTTTGGCATATGACAGATAATGTGAAGCCTGCAGAGATGATGTCCTGACAGTAATCTGTGCACTTCACTGCCTTTAATCAGCATGACGGAACAACCTGTTCAGGCCTGTCCAAATCAATCAAACTGCTCCTTGTTTGTAATTCAGACTAATAGTTGATGCTGTGTATTGATCTGACTGCTGGCAACCGAGTCCTGACTCCCTCCATGCTTCTGAGAAATTGCATTATCCTAACTGATAGCTGCATGCTGTGATCAAGACATGCTACATCAAGATACTGTTTTACAGGGACAATGTTATACGCAATCCTAAACAACAGTAAAACAGAAACTTTAAATGCCCAAGAGCCAGAAGATTGTGCATCTTAACATAGTGGAAGATCTCTTGCATCAAAGGCAAACTTTTCCCCGGCTGTCCTGGCCTGACGAGTTCAGCCCTGGAAAAACGAGTCTGTGCAGAAAAAGACTTCTGCAGTAACTTCCCTTTGCATCGACCCACATCCCACCGCTGCAGAGTCAGAAACCCACCTGCTTAGCTGCAACCTCTTCGTCACGCCCATCTCCAATTACAACATAGGTGACTTTCTTTCCAAATCGTGACACGATCCTCTCAAAACAGCTCTCTTTACCTGCCAAAAGACAATCCCGCTATAATGAGCCTTAGGCAGAGAGCAACAAAAGCTGGAACAGGTCCCTTCTTCCCAGTATAGAAACACATTCTTGTCTTACTGGGAAGGTGATAACACCCCGTTCAGCTCGTGAGGCCAGAAGCCATCACTATTACATGGCCAGCTGGACCACAGCACCCACGGGGGCTGCTCAGCTGCAGAAATTGTACCTTCTGTGTAAAAATCCCAGCTAATCCACAGCAGATGCCTCAGTGCCAGGTACTCAGCACAACCTCTTACCTATTTTTGTAGCACTATAAATGTTTTCGATTGGAAACACCTCGCCCAATCCATACAGGAGAACTTTGGCAAGAGCTGGCACCAGTTGGGTGGTTGTGATCAGGATGTTCACACAGTTTTTTCTAAAAGAGGAAAAACACTTGTAAAAGCACATCTACAGCCAGTGGTGCCAAAGAGTACTCCAGGCAGATTGTTCAGCTTTCCACAGTGCCATGTGCTGCTTTGTTCTGCTTTCGAGAGGCTTTTTAGGCCAAGATTCTGATTTGGGATTTTTGTTTGTTTTAAATAGAAATTGTCTGGCAGAAATGCAATTTTGTGAGCACAGTCCTATTATGGGGACCTTCCTAACAACAGATGTTGCAGCAGAAAAATCCCAAAGGGTGCTCAGGTGTGGAGTTCCTGCACTCGTTCACTTTGTTTCTCAGTACCTGTGACAAACAGCAGTAGTATTACATATAGACACTGCTGCAACACAGCACTGCATGCAAATCTAAGTAAGAGAAAGGGCTGAGAAAGCAATATACACCTTTCCAGTTTCCATACCTGGACTGTATGAGTAGCAGGGACTTTAATGCAGTTTCCAGCCAGGAATCTGTTAGCACTTCTATATCAGTCCTTAGTCGCTGCAGAGCTTCCCTCTTCTGCGGGCTAAGAAGGCCTGGAAGGCAAGCAACAAAGTTTTCCCAGCTGAGTTGGCAAGTCTAACACAGAGCATGCCATCACTCAATTTAACAGCTGCCTGTTCCGCAATAAATAACACAGTACTGAAGGCATCTGAAAGCTGACGCTGTCTTGAGGCAACAGGAGGAACCAGCTTCCAGTGACACAGACAAGCCCAGATATCCATCTGTGACTCTGGGGGGAACTGGGTAGATGCTTTTCTCTGATTATTTCAAACCATTTCTCTGGATACATGCAACAAAATGCACTTCTCTTGTACAAAGCACTCACAGCAGTAGGTGTTTGAAGCCACAGCAGGAGAAGGAACTCCTGCCGTCACCCTCTCTGACTTCCTACTTCCCAAGGACCCTTTCCACTTCAAATCCCTTTTAGGTATCTTTTTTAATCCTTTTTCTTTTTATCCCCATATTTTTTATCCCTTTTAGATATCATTTTCTCAAAGCATCCAGTTTTGAATTAAAAGCAGCCAGAAATGGAGCCCATACACTCAAACCTGCTCCTGTCAGTAAACTGAACAAGAAAGGAGCACCCTGATGAGTCTAAACCTCTCTCCATCCAATTTCCAGCCATGATGTACGAACCCCGCCCCTCACTCCAGCCCTGAAGTACACCAGTCCTCTGACAATGAGGCCACGGAGAGACCCATTGTGGCCTGCACTGACAACTGCTTTACCAGGTGGCTTTAGACAGGTCCTGAAAAACTTTGCATCCAGGTTTCCCACGTGCAAAATATGGAGTAATGCTCTGATCCCTACCAGAAACAAGGTAATTGCAGCATACCGAAATGCAAACTTACATTGACAGATTTTTAAGGCTGAAAGTTATACTTTTGAACACATGGTTTTTAGAAAATATGTCCAAGAAAATGTTCTATCAATTTTTTTGGCATAGGCAAAGGGTACCTGTGAGAGTCGGTCCGAAGTTGGCCCGAAAGAACAGTAATGTCTCAACATCGTCAACAGATTCTTGGAGATGATACAAGGACACCAACACCCGAAGAGGGAGGACTGCATGGTACGGAGAGCAGTGTACTGTTCTCCAATACCTGGGACTGAAAGTAACGGCCGAGATAAAACCACATACCCGCTGTCAAATAAGATGGCTCTCACCTGCTGCCTTAGCAACTGGCCAGAAGACTTGGACCTTAGGTGAACTTTCCTAATTATAACAGGAAAAACACACCTCCTAGCCGAAGGCTACCCACCTCCAAGGCAAACCACACCTAAGACACATCTCCTTGAGGATGTGCAGAAGTCTTGCTCGGGGAGGTGGAAGGAAGGCGGAGGTTGGCAGTGGTCTATGGGACAGAGGACGGGGCAAGGTGTGTTGCTCAGTATAAAAGATGCTCCTTAACAGCCAAAGTTTGGAAGCTTTCCCCACTAGAGATCACGACGATCGGAAGGACCGACGGGACGCCACCGGACCTGGGACCATAGGGATGCCTTGGACCCGTGGTGGTAGCTATAATTCTCTCCCTCTCTCCTTTTACTTTACCTTTCCTTTCCCTCTTCACTCTTTTTACCTATCACACGCCGCTTTACAGGCAACATAATAAAGTTACACTGATTGATTGAAACAAAACCCCTTTGGCGTTTTCGCCTTTGTATTTTTGCACTTCAAGACTGGAGTTTAAACGAACCATCACGAGTCCACTGAGTGGACCGTGACATAAACTGGTGTCACGGACAGGATTCACAAGTCCACCGAGTGGACCGTGACAGGACCCAAACCCACAACCCACCAGGCTGAGTCACTCTGCCAGGTGAGCTGCTCCAGCAGCACCCCTTTCCCAGTGATGCCAATGCCAAGATGCAGACTAAACAGAAAATTTATCTACATTTGATATATGTCGTTTGCATCATTATTACTACTTTGGCATTGGAAGGGAAGCAAAACTAGAAGATTTTAAGTGATTTTGTGAACAGATGGTAGAAATGTCATGTCAGACTATGAGCACAACAGCCAAAAGGGTGAACGCTGCATTTCTTGACAATAGCGTGACAAAAGGCAGATTTTGTGGGGAAGTGAGTGAAAAGACCTTCTAAGCAACATGATATGCAAGTCATTTAGGCCCATTCTAAGCAGAGTGACAGGTAGCATTTCATACAAAATTAGCAAAGGGACACTGCACCAAAATTTTCTCTTAGATACAGGATTGACTGACCATCCCTATCTACATGGTAACTCACAGACTGCACTGGCACGCCGTCCAGTTTTGGAAGACATAGCCTCTTAGATTCCATGGAGATTTGATCCCATTTAGCACTAGAAGAATAGTTACTTTTCATGTCCAGACATTCAGGAAAGCAAAAGCTCTGAGGAAGGACAGAGTCCGGCACCACAAATTCTGTTTAGAGCTCAGATACTGGTGCAGGTGAACACTCACCTCCAACGTTAGTTTTGTATTTATCGTAGATCTCTCGTACCCTGCGGTAGCGGAAGGCCAGTTTTCTCATCCAGTCCACTCCACCCTGGACACCAACCGACGAACTGTGATTTGTGTTACTTCCTGAGCCACTGAAGCCATCCGTGGAGAAATTGTAGTTGCTATTTCAGAAAAGCAGATCTGTTATGTGTGCCACAGCAGCAGAACCACTGCAGCTTTTCTGGTGGGGTTGCAGACTTCAGCTCTGACAGCAGCTGGAAAATCACCTTGGAGAGGAACTCTGCACAACCACCACTGCACCCTGACAGCAGAGACCAACTCCTATGGGAAATGTACTCTTGACATCCAACTACATTTGTTGCTGGTTCTGAACTGCTGTACTGAAATGCACCAATTCAACTCTTCCTTCACACTCTCCAGTACAAAACCTTCCTTTGCTCCTCGACTGCTCACTCGTCAGCAGTACAGAGCATCTTTCCCACTAACCCCTTTCTCATCCTGCAGTGATAAACCCCAACATAGTATCTTCCAAACATAACATCTCTGTCTTTACATCACAGCTGCAGCTCCACAAGCAGATGAGCTGCTTTACCAGCTCACAACTGCAGGAAGCAGGTCCTGCTTCACCACTTTCCCTGTATTTCTTTCTCCTTGATAGACAGGCACTTCTCAGACCTTTCTATAAGCCAGTTCAGCTCACTAATGCAGCAGAAAACTTACCCTCACCCTGCCTGGTAGTGTGCACAATCAGCTCACAGAGGGATGAAAACCACAGGGAGACTTTCAAAGGTCAAGATCATGAAGTCTGGAGTGTTGGTTCTCCATTCATGATGTCATTGAGCACACAGGCAACATTCAACAGTGGAAAATATAATTCACATTATAATTCTGAAAGTCTTCATGTTTTGTAGGTCTTCAAAGAAATACCACCCAGCAAATAAACACCATTTGCCAAGTCTGATTGCCTGCACAATGCTGACCTCCATCCCTTAACCAGATTTGGGTTTGAAGTCCTCACAAAATACAGATTACATCAGCTATACATTTAATGCATTCATGAGCACACCACCTTAAATCTTGGCCATTGTCATCAGATGCCACATCTTCTATGTGTACCTGGTCACACTCCTGTTTAAGAAAAAAATAAAAATAAAGTCACGCTGTTGTAATCCAGAAACACACTGAAAGCTGCAGATTAAAGAAAGTGTTATATAAAACAATCCCCTCAAATTTCCCAAGAGCAACCACCCATGCCATACTGCCTCCACGAACCTATACATAGCTTCTGTTAGCTTTGTCTTCCAGTACTAGGTTTTACTTCTCAGCACCTACAGGTCCTTGCCAAGACTGGGATTTGAAGTACCAGAAAAGTCTGAAAGAAGCATGTTTCTATGACATTTCGAGTTGTCCGCAAAAAAGCAACTTCGACACTCACTGAACAGGTTGGACACAAAGCTCGTCATTTGAAACCCTTTTGCCATTTCACAAAAACAAACCAAACAAAATCAAAAATACCCCAAACCCACATTATCTGGTCAAGTATTGATATTCCATTTCATCAACACAATGGTTAATTCCATTACCGGAGAGCCACAGCACAAACCCTGGAGTGAAACATCAGCGTAGTGGCAAGACTCTGGTATTTAGCACAGCTGATTTAACCCAGAGCTAAATTGCAAATAACTTAGGACAAGAAGTGAATTTTCCCCATTTCAAGAATTTCCCACTGCTGCTACTAAACAACACCTACAGCAATAAGTGCTGCTGTTGATCACATGGTTAACATATCAATGACTACCTTTCCAGCACAAGGGACTGTATTTGGTGTTTTGTTTTGTTTTTTTTTTCCAGGGCAGGGAGGTTAACTGTCATTACCACCTTTGCAAAGTTCACAGTTGCAAGTAGTCATAGCCACAAATGGAAACTTCATTTAAGTTTCTATTTGCATCAACATCTTGTTTTCCCACGATGTGCATCAGTGATGCACCTACAATTAATTACTCACTGTTCATATTCAGCCTTCCTAAGCTTTAAACCAGTCCTGTAAATTCTGCAAATCAGGTCCATAAATCCATATTTATGGACTCATATCAAAGAAAATATGTCGGGAAATTTGCTGTTTCCAATCATTTAATTCCAGATTCTGGCATAACTTCACACCTTCCTGTATAGATCGCATTGCTGTGTCCATTACTGTCTGATAATGTATCATAGCACAGCATAGGGCATTGCCATGATTAAAGCAAAGATTTATATTCAACTTCTGTGGAAGCAGTGCAGAACAGTGAGATGTATTTAACTTGGCAAAGAATACTGGCCATGAAAGAGGATGGGAGCTGACTGGAAGTCCTCAAGGCAGGATGGGAATGAGACAGCAGCAGAGATAGGTTACAGGAAAGAAAAATGGAGGGTGCCGTGGGACCTCCATGTGTAGAGCATGCTTTTCTATGGAAGTGCGTCCTTCATAGTTGTTAGACAGCCAGTGTAACCTACTGAGATGCACAAGTTGCATTCAGATGCACAAGTTGTATTCTGAGATGCACAAGTTGTATTCTGTCCTTGGCTTAGTCAAAGCCCCTGAGAACTGACATTCTCAAGGTCATCTTTTACCCCACATTTCTAGTCTCTGTTTCAAAACAGAATCAGTGAAAGCAAAGTGCTTAGTGGTCCACAATGCAAATACAAGACAAAGCAGACATCACTCTTTTTATTTATACAGATTCAAGTAGAAATCCATCAGAGAGCTAAGAGAGCTCATGACACTAGAAGTCTGCAGAATGCCTGTCTCAGATAAAAAAGTACACCTCTTAAATTTGGTTGTGCTTAGAGCCACTTCAGTTTTGGTAGACTGTTATGTTTCAGCATTAAGTGGCTCTGAAGTACAATTGTCCTCACAAACAGTGCAGTGTAATTCTAACCAGGTAACATCAAGTTTTGCTTTTCAAAAACATTTGCCATGTACCTCCAAGTCATTGAAAAACAAGTGAGTATCAGCTACTTCAAAAATCATCTCCTCCATTGACAGACCTGAGCCAATCACCAGAGTTGGATCCTGGCAAAACAAAGAGAAAATGTAAATTCACTGTGGTTATAGGCAGAAGTAAATTGTGATAAATCTTTCATTAGTTACATTGCACAGAGCTTCCACTGCATATCAAGCCTGATGTAATACCATCTGCGTTCAATGGTGTGAACTACAATTTCCCTAATATTTTAAACAACTCGATAAAATAAAAAACCAACACGTTTTGGTAATACATTGACCCAAAATGTAACAAAACACTTCAGTACTGATGCATTTTCAGAGGCAACCAAACAAAACATTCAAAAATCTTCAATGTATTTTGAAGGAGAGAAATACTTCCTTTCACTCTGTGCTATAGCCTGAGTAATTCCCAATGATGATATAAACAGTTTGACATTTTAAGACTTGTATTATTAGAAAGGAAGTGTTTGTGATGTCCATATCCTAGCTCTGTATAAAGCCAAATTTAGTGTTCTTTACCTACCCCAAAATGCTAACCTGTATCACCTTATACATTTAAAACAAAATATGATTTTCTATTCCATTTCCAAAGATTAACATTTACTTCTGCATGACAGATACGGTTTTTCTTCCACAGAAAAGACAATACTACCTTGCCATATTTTTGAGCGTAAGACCCTGTGAGAAGTGAATGGAAGATTATGATGGTCTCATCCAGGTCCCAGAGAAACACTCGCTGTGGAGAGAATAAAAGCAGGTTAGAGTTGAGATATTCCAAGCACCGAACTACAATAAAAGAGCAAGTTTAGGGTCAGTTTTGTGCTTAGTTGCAGTATGCTTTTAACAATATGTGCAACAGTATTCATCTTACAGGCTGAACATGTTATTAAATTCAGTTTATTACAGTGGAGTTTAAATACTGCTACAGTGCAACTACACACTCAAGAGTAAGGCTCTCCTGGTCAAACTATTTCAAAAGCTTCTCTTGCTTTTACAGTTATAAAAGGAAAAACTTAGAGTGCTAATGAACTTTAGAGCCCTCCTAAGGTGAAAGTTTACTGTCTGTGATCTGGAGAGCACCAGGCAAATGACCTTGGTGTTTATCAGAGACACCTTTGTTATGATAAATAAGCGGGATTGGCTGCCATGAGGTATAGCAGAGTTTCAGTACAGAAAGACTTTGATAAACTTGAGAACTGGGCCAAGAGGAACTAGAAGTTCAATAACAGCAGATTCTGCATGTGGGGTAGAATAAGTCCTCGTATTGGTCCAGACTATAAGGAGCTGGAGGGTACAGTGGACACCAGGCATAGTATAAACCAGCAGCACTTTCTCCCTATGGATAAGATGAACTGCATGCTGGAGAAAACTAAGTGTGCCTTGCTGATAAAAGGAAGGTGCTGCCTCACCCTACTTGGCACTGGGAAAGTCACCCTAGATTGCATCCTCAGTTCCAGAGGTATGTGAGGAAATGAGAGAGTGGCCAGCAAAAGGCTGTCGAGATGATTAGCAGCCTAGAAGAGAGGCTGAGGGAGCTGTGACGGTTTATCTCGGCAAAGAGGAGACTACGGGTGACCTAATAGCAGACCACAACTAATCGAAAGGGAACTGCAAAGATGATGGAGACAAATTCTTCTCAGTAGTGGCAGACAGAAAATTGCCATGGAAGAAGAAGGGGAAATTTGCAGCTTGGGAGATTCCTTTTGGAGACAGAAAACCTCCTTCCTCAGGTGGATGTGGTAGTCCTGGGACAGATCACTAGACAGGTACAGGATCTCCAACCTTGGTGGTTCTCAAGACTCAGCTAGACAAAGCCACAGTTCTGGGGACAGCCCTGCCCTAAGATGTCTCCTCCACTGCTGCCACTATGATTCCAAGATGTATTTAAGTCATGTTTGTCAAGGACCACTGAAGAACTCATTTGGGCCAGTTCTCAGATAACATGGGCCATGGGAATTTCCCAAATTATGTCTCAGTACAGGAAAGACATGGACCTGCTGGAGCGGGTCCAGAGGAGGGCCACAAAAATGATCTGAGGGATGGAACCCCTCTCCTGTGAGGAAAGACTGAGAGAGTTGGGGTTGTTCAGTCTGGTGAAGAGAAGGCTCTGGGGAGACCTTATTGTGGCCTTTCAATACTTAACAGGGGCTTACAAGAAAGATGGAGACAGACTTTTCAGTAGGGTCTGTTGTGATAGGACAAGGGATAATGGTTTTAAACTAAAAGAGGGCAGATTCAGACTAGATGTAAGGAAGAAATTTTTTATGATGAGGGTGGTGAAACACTGGAACAGGTTGCCCAGAGAGGTGGTAGATGCCTCATCCCTGGAAACATTCAATGTTAGGTTGGACGGGGCTCTGAGCAATCTGATCTGGTTGAAGATGTCCCTGCTTATTGCAGAGGGGGTGGACTAGATGACCTTTAAAGGTCCCTTCCAACCCAAGCTATTCTATAATTCTATGATCCCCTTCCAATTGCATGAAGACAGGACAAAAGAAAGAGAGGAGGACTTACCACCACACTATTCTGCAATGCTACCTGCAGAAAACAAGATTACTACTTACCTCCAGTTCACTGTCCTGTGAGGATGAAGTATCTGCTTTCCTCTTCCCCCTGTTCTTCCCAGGGATGTTTTTTCTTGCTTGCTCATCTAACTCTTTACTTGCTGTTGCTCTTGATAATGAAGGACTTGTAGATGCATCTCCTAGAAGAAAAAAATCACACAGCTCTCACCCCCTCATGTCTCAAAACAAACATCAATATAAAGCTTATAGCATTTGGCCACAAACCTCCTTTGCAAAGGGTAAGCTGTTATCTTGCTTTATTGATACAGTAGTAGTTGAACTCTTATTAGAACATAAAACATGATTTTTCTGTCCCATCATTTCAAAACAGCTCTGTCTCCTCAATTCAGTCCACGAGGACTGAGCTACTTGCTGCATCCTGACTGCAGTACAAAGCCAAAGACAGAGCACCCTCCATCCTAAGGCCTGTAACCCCTCAGATGCCTCACTACCCTGGAACTGCTTTATTACTCAATTCATTCTTTTAATACTTCTTGAGAAAGCACCAGAAACCCTCAGTCTGGAATGAGTGTACAAAGGAAAGTATTTAATGATGCTTCTCCCTCTCAGATTTTCTGGACTAGTCAAATGCCTTTTATGTCAAGCAACATTATACAACACATACTGTTTCCACCTCCACATATACTACTCACTCCTGTGCCACCGTAAGCCTTTGACTAACAGTTAAACAATCACCAGTGCACAGAGTTATTGGGAGTGTGTTAATCACGCACAAATCCACAGTGTGCTAACTGTGAAACAGACATACTTAAGACTACAGCTCCATCGGGCTAGCCCAGAATTAGTAAAGAATAACAGGGATAATCTTGGTCCTGGAGATACAGACTTGGCCAAGCACCATTTCCCAGAGAAAGAGTAAAGCACCACCATAAAAAAAAATAATAAATAAAATCAATGCTTTGATGTGCAGAATATTACAACCACAATGGGAGATACTCTCTGAATCCTTTATTAACAGTTAAGGCAGAAGAGTTAACATCCTAGATGTCTGCCTAACCAGTTCAGAAATAGGACCAGAACTGTAGCAGGAAGGCAGAGGGCACAGGGGATTTGAAAGAGCTTGAATTTAGTCTGGGTATTGAAAGTGAGACATTGCAATTCCTATCAAAATTCATGCAAAATGGTGAACTTGGAGAATTCCTGAGCTAAGAAAATGGCACTGAAAACATTAACAACTGGGCCATTCCCTGGCCAGTGCCTTGAAGTAACAGGTCAATTCCTTAGGTTTTCAACATCAGACAAGAATAAATTCTCATGGGTAACACTGCTGTTGCTCACCCCAACTAGAGGGCAACTGCTTCCTGAAAGAGGGAAAGTGCTTGAAGCACCATGCTTCTTCACTTACAACATCACAGCATGGTGTTTGTCATACCCGTAGCATCCCATAAGGTAAAGGTAAGAGAGGTCTGGAACTTTACTGAGTTCAAGACTATCAATTTGTATGTTTTGCTCACCAGCAGCCACCCATCCCTGCTTTCAAGTTGCTTGGACGATTTTGAGGACTTGGCAGAGCTCAGGTACTACTGATAGACTTGGGGAAGATGGAGAAGGCAAAGTGCTGCAAAGGCAATCACTCACCGCCTCCCACAAGCAGGCTGATGCCCAGCCAATCTCCAAGCAAGAGCCACCTTGGAAGCTAAACTCCACTCCCCCTTCTTTCTCTACTTCAGTTTTTATTGTTGAGCATGACATTATATAGTATGGGAAATCCCTTTAGTCAGCTCAAGTCAGCTGTCCCAGCTGTGTCACCTTCCAGGTTCTTGTCCACCCCAAGCCTGCTTGCTGGGGGGTGGAGTGGAGGGGAGAAAGCCTTGACACTGTACAAGCATTGTTCAGCAGTAACCAAAACACTGGTGTGTTATCAACACTGCTTTAGCCACGAATCCAAAACACAGCACCAACAGAGCTGCTATGAAGAAAGTTAAGTCCATCCAGGCCAGACACAGGGCACCAACAAAAATTAATGGAATCTGTTTTTTTTCTTCCAGCCTACCAATCTGCAACAGGCAGCAGATTTTAATTTAAAACTGTTCAACACCACAGAAGAACCTAATTAACTCCTTGCGTAAGACACCGTAAGAAGCACTAAGTTTTTGCTCTTATCCTTCTTCAGTTCAGAAAACTGTATTTTTGGTGAGGAAATCTTAGTCAACACCACTGTGGTTGGTACATGACACAGCATTAGTGGAAAAGGGCAGCCAAAGATGTGACTTCTCTAGAATAGTCAATTAAACGTTTTCAATCCACTTTCTACATCTCCTCTCTTACCAGCTAAAATCTTCTCCCCCTGACAAGTGCCAGGTAACTTGATGCAGATGCAGATCTGCTCACATGCAAAGCACAGCTGAACAGCTGCCATTTAAAAACAGTTTACATGACGAAGCAGAAGAAAGGAAAGGGTGTACTCCTGGACACGTCAAAGACCAACTCATCGAGAGGTCATGGCTGAACTACAGCTTTTGAAAATACACAAGCAGTCCCGGAGGACTCCCGTAACTGGGACTGGCAGCTATATCATGGCTGTCAGGTAATCTGAATACCTGGCTG
>NW_009620107.1:19127-36164 GCF_000690535.1 Cariama cristata
TAGCAGGAGCTATTGAGACTGGATATCATCAACTGCCCTGTAGCCCAAGTGAACACCCAGCCCCGACATATGACAGAATCAATGGTTGCTGTTGGCAACTCTTCAAGTCACCCCTGGAATTCCCTCTCCCTAAGGTATTGGGTAGGTGTCTCCTGAATTGCCGCAGTGTAAGACTTCCAATACATAAGTTTGGCTGGCTCATCATAACACTCTGCACACCAGTAAGACCAGTCTGACAATGGAAGGTAAATGTCCTGTCCAGGCCAGCATGCAAAAGTACTGCAATTACCTTTTGGAAAAAAGTTTTCCCCTTGTCTGCACACTGTACTGTTTATCATAGGCATTTTGCAGCCACCCTGTTAAAGATGCAACCATTACCGGAGGAATGTCTCTGTACTGTCCGCGTAGGTACCATGGCATTTGGTTTCTCGGTTGGATACGTAGTTGTTGCTAATGCAGTACTCTCTGTGTTGCTGTCTGCTGGTGTTACAACTCCAAAGCCAGAACTTGGGTAACACGTCTGGTACTGACTTTGCCCAAGGATCGTGTACGTAGGGTATTCCTGTTAGAGGAAAGGATTAGTTATGATAGGACACTTCTTTCAGAAAACACTCTATATTAAGATGACTTTTATGCTAGGATATATCTGTCAAAGAGATATCCCAGCAGGAGCACAGCCTGACTTTATGCTATTTCTTTCTTCTTTTATAACACATCCCCCAAAAAGGTTGAGAGATCTGACTTCCCAATGGGCCTGTGCACAGCCAGGTTCTGTGGATGGGAGGGCAGCAATCACAGGGCCACTCCTCTGCCTCCAGTTTCTTCAAAAATTAATACATTATGAATGATGTGACAGTAAAAAGGGAGTATCAAGTGGATGCCAAGGCACCAGTCTGCTCTGTCTGTGCTCTGGAATTTGTGCTTTTGTCTTGCATTTGACTTTCTGATACCAGATGTACTGACAGCAACAGAAAGCAGCCTTGGCACTGGCTGAGGGTGCAATCCCAGCCACAAGAGCTACAAGATAAACTGCCTTTACTCATGTCCTGGCTTCAGCAAGCAATTATTTTGCATGCTGTTGTCATAGTTTAACCCCAGCCAGCAACTAAGCACCATGCAGTCGCTCGCTCACTCCTCCCTACTCCCAGTGAGATGAGGAGAACTGGAAAAAAAAGTAAACTCGTGGGTTGAGGTAAGAACAGTTTAGTAACTAAAGTAAACTAAAATATAATGCTAACAACAACAATAATAAAAAAATATAAATAATAATAATGATGATGATGATGAAAAGGAATAAAACAAAAGATTTTGTGATGCAGAATCACCTGCTGACCAATGCCCAGCCCATCCCCAAGCAGTGACTGGCACCTACCGGCCAACTCCCCCCAGTTTATATATTGGGCATGATGTTCTATGGTATGGAATATCCTTTTGGCTAGTTTGGGTCAGCTGTCCTGGCTGTGCTCCCTCCCAACTTCTTGTGCACCTCCTCGCTGGCAGAGCATGGGAAACTGAAAAATCCTTAACTTAGGATAAGCGCTACTTAGCAACAACTAAAACAGCAGCGTGTTATCCACATTATTCTCACAATAAATTCAAAGCACACTGTACTGGCTACTAAGCAGAAAATTAACTCTATCCCAGCTGAAACCAGGACAGCTGTGATAAAAGGTATCCATTTATGAAGACTATTTACTCATTTAGGAGAAGATCACTGAGCACCTGAAGCTGTGCTTCAGGATTTTAATTTCTGCTACTGACAGTAAAGCAAGCAGCCAACCCAAATGTCACATCACACTTTTCTGTGTGCTCCTGATTCCCTCAAAGAGCAACTTGGATTTGTGAACCAGGTACCTTGGTCTGAAAGAAAATCCTTCTTTCCCCTTAGAGCTCCAAGTAAATTTATGTTAATGAAAGAACCTTAAAAAACAGCAGCATAAGCGTACAAGGATTTTTGTGCAGCCATCACATTTTCCACATTTCCTATATTCTCTTTCCACAAAGGTGTGACATTGAAGGATTCCTTTGTCTATCTAAATATTCAGAATGGCAGTTAACCACTGACAGTGCTATGCATTACCCACAGCAGGTCACAGTCAGGGGGAAGAGCTCTATGCTAGCTGCAGGGCTTTTCGACTTTTTTTTATTCTAGCACTATCAGAATGCATCTCCTACTTTATTGAGGTTTCTTTGTTTGTCCTGTTCATGTCCAAGCTACTTTCCTTTTCTTGCTGATGGAGAACAAAGCCATTAAAAAACCATCCACCTATAATCCTCCCTGTAGGTTTCGTTCTTAAAATAGTTCTATTGTTTCTTCTCCACTGTCTCTTGCAGAGATCTCAGTACCCTGTTTAAGATTCATCACAAAATCTGCAGACAAGGAAACAGCTTTGAACAGATGAAGTGACTTTGTCGCGAAAGCCAAAGGGAAAACTGTCATGGTCAAAGAGACCACAAGAGTAATTTTGCTGACTTTGAGTTACATACTGAGCCCTATAACTCTAGTACCCATTGTGTTCCATTTGAAGTGACACAAATATTTGGCCTTCCTTTGTTAGTTTTGAGTAACATATTAAACAAAGGTGAGGGAGATGCTGCATATAAATATAACAAGGAAGAAGTTTTACCTGTGAGATGCTGGCTACTGCTGATGTGGAAATATTGACAACAGTTGAGGATGTAGAGACTGGACTGGCATTGGTAGTTGATGCTGTAAAATTAAGAATTACTGCATTAAATGCTTCTAGAAAAGCAAAAGAGACGAGATGAATCCAAGTTGTGAAGTAAGTACTTACTAGGCTATGTGTAGGCATTTGTGCTTCCAGCAGCACTCTGCTTCTAAGAGCCAAAAAAGAGTTGGGGCGTATTTTGAAACCAGTTACATTTCAACTGGGCTTACAGGGAAGGAAAGCTAGCATGTCTTTAAAAACAGTACTTTCAAATGTTTCAGAAACCTTTTCCCTCCATACCTGCTAAGCAAATGGAGTATAATTAAAATGGTTTCACATCTTTACTAAAAGTTCTGAGAAAACAACAATCACATTCTGATGTTCAATTAGTAGCAGTTGAAAATTAATCAGAATAAATCAGTAAAATGCATATGAATGTGTTTAAATCAGTTCTGATAAAAAATTCTCTCTGCATTGGATTTAGCATATTTAGTCTAATTAGACCAAAAAATTTAAGGAAACAGTAAAAATATTTCAAATAGTATAACAACAGTGCTTCCTACTGGAGAAAGCAAACATATCTCCCCATATCCCTGTGAGACCGCAACTGGTTTTTGGATAAGACTTTCTGAAATAATTTGTCAACAGCTTGTAGGACAAATTATTAGAGACATGTAATTGTTAATATGAATTTTAAGATGTTTAATAGCCTCCATGTCACTGTATTCAGTTCTTCCAAATCACAGAAGAGCCTGCTAGAGCACCATCTGGGAACACAAGTCATTTAGCAGATTTTGTGGTTTTACAGCCACAGGGCCACTCCATTAAACATTACTTTCACTTCAGGTTTTGGGACCCTCAAGGATTAGTGAAAACAAATAATGAAATCAGCATGAACAAAATCAGGATGTACTGAACCAGGTGCCACCAAGAAATACTTTCTTTTGCTAAACCTTCTTTCTCTGCACACAAATAAAACAAAAAATCACTGTTAGATACTTACGAAAAGACTTGCAGAAATCCACAGTATCGTCTATTTTACCATCACTCTGAGAAAAGCCCTCACTTTCTGCAAATAATAGCCATGTGGAATTCACCCCAAGATTGAAGAACTCAAGCTTCTGAAGGCTTCAGTCTTTCTACCCCAGGGAAACAGACCCCATCATGAATCAATATATGTTGTGTTATGGGAAGCATAACTACCTGGCAAATAGCTGCTGGAAAGAGAAATGGATCCAAAATATGCCTCAAAAAAGATGAAAAACAAAAGAAATATATCTTAAAAGAGGTGCAGAAATACACAGTATTTGCAGCTGGTGACAATTGTGAAGGGTGGCATCTCTGCGGAAGCAGAAATGAAGGTAAGTAATTAGCCCCTGGGAATCCCCTCATAGATAGGAGCAGCAGTGTTCAAAAACAGATGGGATAGAATTTTGGGGGGAGAACATTTGAGAAAGGAAAAAAGGCTGTACTGAACATCAATAATGGTAATGAAGATACTCAAGTACCTACAGTAGCTATGCAGCTACTAGAAGCATAGCTGCAAGAGTGAGGTACCTGTCACAGATACTTCTCATAAGCAACTGCTAGAGAACAGGGGTTAGCTTCCAAATAAAACTCCTTCCAACTATACAGGTCATGGAAATGATCAAGGCTGTTATTACCTTAAGAAAATGTAACTTCCTAAGGCACTGAGAAGAGCAGCTCTCCAGAAAAGATGCTCACTAACACAGAACAAACCTGCCATGAAGCCAGAGGAGATGAACTATCTAGAAGGCAGATTATTCTACCACCTCTTTCAAGATTATCATGGAGAGCAAACAGAAAGCGATTCTCATCTGTAGTTCTCTGAAAAGGCTGCTTCTCCACTGAGATAGACAATAGAAGTGAAGAAATCATAGAAAAAGACTCCAAGTGCTAGGATTCTGGTAAAAACACAGATTCCCTCACATGAACTTCATTGTTTATCTTAACTCTGGTCTCCTTCCAACATTTCTTATTTAATTACCCTTCATCTATACAGTGTTACACACCAGATCTTTACAAATAGCTCCCACTACACAGATTAACCAGTTTTTTCTGCACTGTGGATCACTTCCTTCTACCTGTGAATGAGCCTAAAACATGCAAAAATAGTTGGCACGAATGTGCCAAAAGGGACTACTTCATGCTTTCAGGTTTAAAAGGCCAGCAAACACAAGTATTGCCTTGAAGCTGCCGTGACTCTTTTTCTCTTCTCTCTTTTTCTCCCTCACTTTCAGATCTCATCCTCAGACCTTACATCCCTACCTCCTCAGCCTTATTCATCCCATTTGGTTCTGCTTCAGTCGTTTTCAAAGATGTTTCAACCTGCTTCATGTGCTGCGAAGGGAAATTGTAATTCATGCATTTTATGTTTCACTTGGCCGCTTTGCTCTCACAGGGAAGAAAGAGGCAAACCAAGAAGCAGCCATTCTTCCCATGGTGCTCCCAGTGCTTCCAAGCACCTCTGCGACATACTACCATGGCCATAGCTTGGGTAAATACAAAAAGCAAAATTCTCTGTACATCTGACCGTTTACCAGGGTTCAAATATCGCATTACTTCAGTCCAGCATCTGCAGACTAAACCATATCCGTGCACTGAAATACACCTCCAGTGGGACAGCAACATCGTACAACTGTGTATCATCCTACTATTTTGATTGGAGGACAAGACAGATTTTCAAGAGACTAATAATAAAGCAACTTTGTTGATCCTTCCAGCTCCTGCTCTCCACCACGTCCCTTGCACCAGCCCAAGTACCAACCTGACACCTCAGCGGGCTGCTTGCTAATTTGATGAAAAGGAAACGTAGCGAATCCGGAAAAGGAAGAGTTTCCTGCAGTTTGGAAAAAGTTTTTCAAAAAAGCAATGGCATTTACACAATTCAGGTGACTTTTTCATGCTTTCAAAGAGAAGTCTGCAGGGAAACTCTGCTCAAATCACACATTCTCACAGCACCGTGGATCAAATGGTTTAAAATCCTTCTGTAAAGCGAGGTCTGACGGTGGCTCTGTCACCTCACCAGTCCCCAAGGATTCACACATTTGCCATGATACACCACTGGCAAACTTGCCAGGGGTTACGTTATGCAGAACCATTTCTGATCCTTGTCAATTAAAGCTGGTACTATAAAACACTATAATTCATTCTGCTGGTCAGAGTACCTGGAAGAGAGTAATGTTTGAAGGAAGGTAGTATTCCCAGTGTTGTATTGCTCATGTTATGGACGTGAAAAATAAATTAAGGATAAACATTACGCTGGGCCATTTATTGTCACAATGACGCAAGGTGAGCAAGTACATACCGCATGGCCTTCCTATCAGTGAAAGATATGCTAAAATCCACTTATTGGTAATTTTAAGAGCTATTCCCCTTTACTTGGCACTCATTAGACCACATCTGGATACAGCATTCAGTATGGGGCCTCAAGCACAAGAAACAGGTTGATAAAATTCAGTGGGTCTGGCAAAGAGCCACCAAAATAGTCAGGGAGCTGGAGCATGTGCCCTGCTAGGGGCAGCTGGGAGGAATGGGACTGTCCAGCCTGGAGAAGCGATGGCTTCAGGAGACCCAGCAGCAGCCTGCTGGTACCTACAGGGATGTTATCAAGAAGAGAGAGCCAGGCATTTTTGTAGGTGCACAGCAGAAGGAAAGAAACGGTCACAATGTGAAAGAGAGGATGCTCCAAGTTGACGAAAGAAAAAAAGTTTCACCACGATGACGGTCAGGCACTGGAATTGGCAAAATCTCCATCCTCGGAGGTTTTTGAGACCCAATTAGATAAATCCCTGAGTATACTGGTTCCGAATTCAGTGTCAACTCTTCTTTGAGCAGGAGGCTGAACTAAAGATCTCCTGAAGAACTCCCTGAATTATTTTATGAAAATATCACACAAGACATAAAGAATTCCTGAAATGCTTTTTAAAAACTACAGAGAAAGAGACAAATTTTCACAATTCATCATTCAAACATAAATGGCGAAAATCCTGCCTGAAAAAAAAACAACTATCCATTTGCATGTATTTGTCATAAGCAACAATGTTCCATTACTCAACGAACTGGCACATTTACTCCTAAAAATTGCTTTGGAAGCTGGTGAAATTCAGCACCTGGCTTCTTAGATGTGGCACTTCCAGCAGCTGGAATATTTGTAGGCTAGTTCTATACCGAGAAATTAACTTTCTAGCATATCTACCAACCTGGGAGGAGTGTGTGTGTGAAATATAAGAGCCATCTAACTCCAGATGTAATTAACAAATTTTTAAAAAAATTCAATGTCAGTCAGCATATTTCCTGACATCAAGCTAAAGACCACCAACAAAGAGCTTGAGCTGCAAGAGCATTCCTAGTAAAGGCATGCAAGAGTACAACATTTAGTCTCTTCTCCCCTTCCCATTTGCTCTTCACCCTGTTAAGTCCATCAGCATGGCACCAACAAGCCAGCCTGGTGCATACAGAGGTATGTAGCAAATACAAACCCAAACACATACGCACGCACAAAGAGAAAAGAGGCAAAGCATAAAGAAGCATGCACAAACCAAGAACAAACGTGCAAGTCTCTCTACTTGTGGTATCTGGACTCAATTAGGTGGAGAGAGATGCAGATAAAAACCATGCCAAGTTACCTTCAATGGAATAAGAAAATTGTGCTGGGCTGGGCTGGCTTGTGGTTAACCCTGTAGTGCAGGTAAGAACACTGTGCTGACTTGTAGATGGAGTCTGAATTAAACCACTTTCAGGTTTCATACCTGGCCACAGTGCACCTGAATCAGATAAATTGGACCAGTTACAAACAAATATGCTGGGACCAAACAGCATGCTGCTACCTTAGATTAAGATTTCTGCTCGTCACAAAAGCAAATAATAAATCACACATGGAAAATGTTTAATTTCTGTAAGCGCTGACTGTCACCAAGGCTGTGCATGGATTAGAACTGCTGACAAAACTGGCTGAAAAAGAGAAAATCAAAAGAACCAACAAGACCAATTTCCAAAGCTTTCAACTAAAAATCTGTTAGTGTCACAGTAAGATTCACTGCCACGTCGGTAAAAAGGAACTGCTAATCCCTCTGATGTTTGAGCTGAGTTGCACAGCACTGCAAATGACCTCAACTATTACATAGCGAGGCTGAACTTGGTCAAAGTCAATGCTTCCACTACTTCACTGGGCTTTGGGTTGAGTATTTTAAAACAAGCCACAAGTCAGTAGTTTTCATAGACTGACAACAGCAAATATAGAGCTCAAAAAAAGGGAAAAAAAAATCTGAATGTTTCTTCTAGATGTCCTGCCATTCTAGAAAGCATTTGTAACAACACTGGGTAAAGCACAGAGACAGCAAAGTGACTGTAATTCATCTATACAAGGCACACATAAGCAGTGTGGTTCCAGCTCAGATGCCGTGTTAAGATCTAGTCTACTGCACTGATGGGGTGAAAACAGCATCCAACTGATGTAGCTCAGCTCAGGTCTGGTTCTTCTGGGCTCTTCAGGCTTTTGTTTAAGTATTTCCAGACCTACAGCCAAAGTCGAAGGCATTTCTCATTGGCCTGGGTTAGCAAGCAGGAATCAGTTGAGAGGATCTACTTAAAAACAAGCAGGAGTGTGCAAAGCAGAGGGACAAAGGACGTTTGGAGCCAGACACAAAGTTCAGGGTCAGCAGAAAGACCACTCGCCTTCTTAAACCCCCAAAAAACCAGTACCTAGGCTGCGAAAGCCACCTGCAGCCTTTCACCCACTCTAGCAAGACAAGCCATGAGCTACGAGCTCTAAGTCTCCTACCCAGAAGACATGGGAGACTCTACAGAACTGGACAAGAGCAGCAACTCCAAGAGCTTGCTCCACGCTGCAGCTTTGTCAGAATTAAATTCTGCAATGGTTCTTTGATTTGTTTACATACCTGATCTCAAACTGTCACCTATGAGTCAAATTAAGTCATTCACTTATCTCTACAGCCACACCAGGATTTTGATTCTTGGACTTTCAAGTTGCCTCTTCATTACTGTTTCAAACCTCTAGAACTGTGATAATTAGCAAGCAAAAGGGAAAGACTGATTTAAGAAAGACTATAAATATGTTGCAGAAACTCCAGAATGAAATCTACGGGAAACAGATCCTCTAAGGGGAGTGGGAGTAGCTGTATTTGTTAAGTCTGCAAAGGGAGTGCCACAATCTTCAAACAGGTGACTAGTTTTTAGAGGGGTGTAACCAATAGTTCCTTGCAGTGCAAGACAGATGGACAAGGAACAGACAGCAACAGAATGAGACGGTGACAGGACACACAGAAGTGCCTAATAACCGTGACAATGAAACACAAACCAACTCTGAATGCTGTAGGATAACCATCACAAGGAGTGTAACATCAGGTCAGACACACGTCAGAAGTGTTCGCAGGGTTGGTTGGATGTGAGGACAGGAGCTGACTCAGGTCATGTGTTAAGGCATCCTTCAGTCCCTCCTTTCCACTACTGTCTCTTTGTCATCTCTCATTATAGACATGTTCTACTTTCCATACAGCAAGGGACACTCTTGGCCTGGTGGCACACGTCCTTCCCCCTCGTTCTGCAAGACAGCATTTATAAGCTAGCACAGCCTCAAGGATGACAGAGAGAAAGCCAGGCGAGGGGGACCAAGACCCCTCCATATCCGACGGCAGCACCACAGCTGGGACAGAAGAATGTCACAGGACACATCTATGTACGTGGAAAGGCTCCACACAAGATAGTCCACCACTTGTAGGTTTTTCTTGAGTTAATGTAAACCATCACATCCACAGTGTTTCCAACACCAACTTACAGCCACACATATGCAGCTCATACGTCACTACTCTTATTTTAATGCTTCTTTAATAAAATCTCTCCAGACCACAAGTACGTCCCATGCAGAACGATGCACTAAACACCATAAAAAAAGTATTACAGCACAAGGAGAGGTGACAAATTGGCAAGAGCATAGGTCATTTCTTCTCTGAAAGCAGCATCCTGACCTGACTGATCTCGAGACTATGCTTGTGTTTGTCAGCTTGTTTGAATTTCATACTTAAAATACATCTGCTTTGTTCCAGTTAGATAATCCAGGATGCCTGCTTTTTGGCATAGAAACAAATACACAGCAGAACATCATGCAAACCTCTGGAACAGGCTCTTTGATGCTGATAAAACATCTGACCAAACTGGCCAAGTCCTCACCTGCTCAATGGAGATTTTGTAAGCAGAAACAATTTGTAGAATTTCCTCTGCACCGTGTATGTTCGGTTCTCTACTCTCCACCTGTCCATCACACCATGCAAGGTCCATCTTCTCAGTATGATCAAGCAGGCATCACTCCAGTACGATTTCCATTACTGGAAAGATGACTTTTAACATCTTCCTAACACTTAAGTTCAGACTAAAAATTCAGGTATTTAATAGCAGACCTCAAAATCCATACCAAGACACTTCAGGAACTGATCACATTTCAGAAGATGTTTAACAGACAAAAGTTCCTATGAAGTCAACAGAAAATGTTGATCTCTTGCCTAGGGCTTCAGAAGAATTTCTACTGTTATATTCAGAATATAACACTTAAGCAGCTAAGTACCCCCGAATCCCAGAACTTTTGGATAAAAACCCCAAACACTCCCCCACCCGGCCAAATACAGCCACTACCACCAACAAAACATCACACCCACACAAAACACTAACAAAAACCCCGACATGCTCCCTCCCCGCAAAAATTTAAGAAGTAAGCCTAAAACACCTTTTTAAACATCTTGGCCTAACACTTCAAGGGAGCATTCCACATATTTACACATATTTGCCTTTAAAAAAAACCAAACAAAACAGAACACATGACACAGTAAAATACCTAAGAACATACAAAGCAACCTCAGTGCACGGTCCTCAAACTACCAATAAACACCAAATAAAAGAAGTAAAGGAAACCACCAGCCACTGTTCAGATATAGCAAAAACCAGTGCAACAAGGCACTGAAACCAAAATGCAGGCACCCAGGGAAGAGAAGTACATTCCAGCAACTGTAACATGGCGTCAGGCACGGTTTGTAGGTAACAGACCACCATGACAACACCCAACACTACAACTAGACAAAAGGACAAGGAACAGAGTGTTTAGAAAGACAGCAGACAAACTGCACTGGCAACCGAATACTTGAGTATGGACAGAGCACCAGACTGGTTCTGTTTTCCAAGGAAAAGCTCTCCTGGAGGAATGAAGTGAGCTCAGAAAACACAACAGTCAGAGACCTTCGGCTCGCCAGGACACATAGCACGGAGTCAACTAGGTCCTCGCCCACTGGAAATCCTGAGACCACTGTCATAACAGGTGGTGGGGAGGGTTGGTTCTTTTGAAAAATCTCTGAAATGGCAGTCATACTTGAACCTTACCGGCAGGGGCTGAGCTAGAAATGCAGAAGCAGCAAATACAAACAGCCACCCAAATGACCCTATTCTCCTAAAGAGCCTTGAGTTGCTAATAAAACAGCCCAACACTTAGACCCTGCAAAGCTCCCACTTCATGGTGTTCCAGTGATCAGTCAGAACAATGTTCTCAGCATTAATACAGGGCAAGTGAGATTTGGGAGATCCTGTTTGATCAAACCTTTGCATTCCAGTTAGAACAAAACCATCATTTTCTTCCTAAGGATCCCTCAACCACAAGAAAACTCCCTTTTCATGAATCCCAGGTGTATACATATGAAAAAAAAAAAAAAAAAGGTATGCAGATTCATTTTACATATTGACCTTTCGCATAAAGATAAAAATTTGTGCCATATTGCTTTAAACAGTATTAGTAATGTAACTTATGTCTAATAAAACTGAGCCCAGTTGTATTATCTTTTCTACACCATGACAAATCAAGTGTTTTGTAATTTATATAAAAGTCCCTGCTCTGCCAGCTGCTAACAAAGGCCATAAATGTTGCTGGTTTTATTCAAAGACATTTAGTCCTTCAGCTAAGGAAAAATTCATCCTTTTACACTTCAGGATACTAAAATTTTAACACTACAGATAAATTCAGCACTACAGAAATCTCTGTTCATTTAGTTATGCAGCATGACAGACCCTTCACAGCTATCTCACAGCGGCGCAGCTCTCTGACAGTACACGTGGTGCTCTCCCTGGTTACCTGCATGGAAGGGTGATGCTCTCTTCTCTCGTTAGAGCTACATGCTAAGGGGCAAAACAGCCTCTGCCACCATACATTTTTGAGAGCTGGCAACTTTATACAATATTTACATATGAAACCAAGCAGGGCAACATTAAAAATTAAAAGAGAAGTTAAAATGTTAACTTTTAATAATCAGTTATAAAACTTCATACATGCAGGGAGATAGTCAATCATATGGGTTTTTTCCCCAGTGCCTGACATTTTAATACACTGAGTACAAGGAAAGACCAGGCAGCTGCTTTCACTAGTTAACCCACCCAGAAGCTGGATTTTTTCTGCCTGCACTACTCATCCTCAACTTCCTTTATACATCATGGAGAAAGATGGCCATTATCTTCTAAAACAGACCAATACCTCAGAGGTGTGTCTCTCCCTCCATGCACTATAAAGGCAGCACAGAGTGAATAGTTCAAACCCCATCATCGAGCTTTAGCTGCTCAGTTACAACAGGACTCCTACCCTTCAAGCATTTGCAAAAACTGGAATGGCTAATAAAAAGCTCAAGTATTAGAGCAACTTAAGCAAACTTAATTGGCTAGTACACTTGGAGATGTTTTAGCATGAAATCTACATTTGGTGAAAGCTGAAATAACAAAAAAGTCTTAATCTTAGCCAGCAAAAAGGAAAGGAAAAACACCTTCAGCAGAGATGCTGTAGTATGGGGTCTTTTGTGATTTCACTGACAAGGAAACTGCACAAACACAGCTATACCACAATTGGGGAAAATTATGATCCCAAACTAAGAACCAACTGGCAAGTTTCACGGGGCGACATCCAAATTAATAGCCAGGAAAACAGCTTTGTAAGAAATGATATTTTATAATATGAAGTCCCATCTAGAGATCAGTACCAATCTACAATTTAAGTTGGGTATGTGTTCTCCTACAAACTTCTCTCCAACACACCAGGTTAAGCTTAACATTGGCTTTTTAATGAGACATAAGACAATAATTGCAGGCACTGAGAAGTCTTTGAAAAGTTACTTCTTACCAAAAGGAGGTAGTCCATAGGTTTGGGTAGTCTGGGGGTAGATGGTGTAGGGCTGAGACTGCTGTAGTGCTTGGTACTGAGTCTGACCAGGGTAAGGGCTCATTGTTTCCGATACAGGTACAGAAAGTATATGTGCATATGGCCTAAGAACAAAAGTAAAAAAGAACTATTTACATTATGCATCTTTCAGCCTCCAAACAAGAAGACACATTAAAAAATTGCTTTAGAAGAACAATACACACTGACATGTGCTCTTAGTGTAATAACCCACTTGTGTTTCCCAACACGACAGCTCTTGGTTTTATACATACTGCCTGTTTCTTGTGGCGACACCAGGGGAAACTCTCTCCTTCATGATGCCAGAGCACCAGTGTTTATTCCAGGACAGGGAGGGCAGGGTGAGAGGGGAAGAACAAACTCCCCATTCCAACAGGCAGGAGCTATTAGTTTCACTTACCATGCCTCACAACAGCAAATCTTAAAGCTCATACAATATAGTAGTATCTGTCAAAACTACTGGAACACACTACAGACTACACAAAACCAAGCTCGGGGGATTAAGGTCTACTGTGCTGCAATGGGAAGAACTATTAAGATCCCCAAATGTGGTGAATGATGAGAAATCCTGTATTCCCCTTACAGTCATTTATGACCAGTTTGTTTATTCCTCAAATATTATGGGCATTATTCAACAAGACTATTGTCTTGTTAATTACTTGAAGGGGCTCATTTATCCTTGTGATCCTAAATCAACAGCCACTGAAGCCAAAGGGTGACTTCCATCAGCTTCAGTGTCCGCAGCAATGAGAATCTGTTGCCAGCAGATATAAAAGTATGATTTACAGCATTACAGAAATGCATGAAGATGCAAAAAGATTACTTCAGAAAGAAGTAAGAGTTACAGAATTCAGTAACAATTGTTTGACTTACTTTGCAGAATACATTTGTGAGGTATAATCATTTGATGACCTTGGGATATAATCAGTGCATGTCATAACTGAAAAAAAATATAGTTTGTATAATTACATAGGTGATTTCAAAACATATCAAATAATGACAATTAAATATCAGCATGCACAGTACATTTTAACCAAGACACAGGATTTACACAGGTTTTTTAGTGCCTTAATATCTGTTTCAAAGAAAATTCTCAAAAAATGCACTGTTAAACCAGCACAAAAATGTTTTTCTTGCCAGTTCACAGCAGGTAGATGATTCAGTCAATATTACTTCTCCCTTTGTAACAGTGCTCTTTCTCTTTACCAGCTGGTACCATCATCTTTTGCAATTGTCATGATAAAACTTCTATTTCAGTCCTGCCCAAAACCTTGCATATGCCAAAGGGTCTCCATCTGTGCCAAGCCTAACATTTTTTTCCTGTGTCCCAGAGCAGAGACCAAAGCAGATGCTTATTTTGGCAAGCTTTCCTCTTCCCCTTCTCTTTTCTACATACTCTACCCAGAGCATGGCTCCAGCAATCTGTCTTTCCTTTAAAAAGGAATGGCTCTCAGCTCAACAAACTTAATCCCACACATCAAGTGACAACAGGCTGAGCTGCAGTGCACAAGGCTCCGAGTCCAAATTCAGATGACCTCTGAAGAAATCTGGCAGTTAACATTTAATGGGATGTTCCCATTTTTCTGCTTGAGTAAATCCACAGCAATTGCATTCTAAAACTGGTAAAGACAAAGTAGCTCAGGCTGCAAATCCAAGGAGAAAATGTTCAAAATCCTAGCACCATCTATGGCTCTAGTATACCCCATATGAGACAGTTCTCAATTACAGCATTCTGGGTTGGGGTGGAGAACAGGACTTGAGTTGCTATGTCTTAACCCAAGAGCCATTAAAAACCCCCAACTTGGATTCAGATGAGCTGACCTGATAAATACTCAGCTGTCCATCAAACTAGGAAAGCAAGGATGTGCAGGACCCCTGGCACAGAATTTGGCACTGTGCAGCCTCTCTGGCACATGCCAGCACCGTAGTGCAGTATGCTGCAGTGATCTCCAAGCTAGATGACTTTTGAGACTGTAAATCTGCCCAGCACATGGGTTTAGCAGTTTGGACCTACAAGTACCATACCCAAATTCTTAGCAAACGCAGCTGTGTTGCTCTGGATCCAGTTTATTCATCTGAAGCCAGTCTGGAAGCAGGCAAATCACCCAGCTTGCAGTCCTACCTAGGAGGGGATCCAGGCTAACCCTGCATGGGTCCAGGGGCCTGGCTCCTCCATCACTAACATTACAAGGGACTGCACTTTCCCTCTCCCTTCTGGACTAATGGCCTTCAAAAAGAAATATGGTCACAGATAACAGCATACTTTGTCTTGAGATTTGCTCCAGATTCCAGTGATGTGCTCTAACAAGTCAGATTTTCCCTATCTGGAAGTGTCCTACAATGCTCTTCTATCATCATGTAGTTAACTCTCTTATTCGTTACATCCACTAAAGGAAGCAAGTTAGTTTCCACAGGCAACCCCAGCTCTAACATTTGCATTCTGCTACCTAAATAACCTCCTCTTAGTGTAATCTGAGCATAAGCAGCTGAGAAATACAAACCATCAGCCACATGCTCTGACCCTTCTGAATGCTCCATGAATTATCTCCCTCTGGTCCCCAGCGTTTGACTTTACTTATGGTGTAAAGTCCATGTAGCACAAGGATAGAACAGGAAACACAAACTGGGAACTTTCAGACCTAAAGGCTTTCATTCAACACTCGTGAGATATTCTCACATCCCTCCTGCAAAAATGTCTTTTTTTTTTTTTTTCCAAAAGAATGTTAACAGTTATCCAAATAGTAATGTAGTAATGGTATTTCTAGAATTCTAATTTTTAAAATAGCGTATAAAGAATTAGGTATTGGTCTCAGAAAGGAAAAAAACCCACAATATTACTGCATGCAACTTCTGGAATTTGTAATTGGCTTATCCAGTTAGGCAGCAGATTTTACAGGCTGAAACTTCTGGTTAACTCCTGCAACTGCAACATCACACCACATTGATATTTTAAAGATGCAAACAGTTAGCAATGGGAAGTTACACATTACATATTTTCAATCAAGGTAAGCTGATTTACACTTATAAGTAAGAATGGATAGTCAAAAGGTATTCTACACAGGAATCCTACTTTTGTAATAACCTCCAGCCATCTTTTGCCAGAAGAAAGGATACATTCCACCCCTCACTTACTATGCAATCTTTTTATTTTCTGCCTCAGTTTCCTCTCCATTTATTTAATGAGGAATTTCTGCAGACATTCCATACAGTTCAGAGTCTAAGATTAAGTGTATGGCATACTATTACAAAAGACCCAACCAGCTGTGTAGAGATAATGATTTATAAAAATAGCATCTTTTGCAATAGGCATTATTATTAATCAACTCAACATTCAAGAAAAATCATGTATAAGGTAGATAAGAGACAGCAGTACCCAGCAGCAAGTTGAGGGGCAGTGACACAAAAATGTTTGTTAGAAAGAGATATTTGCTTACCATCAGGCATTAACACTTTGTAAGCACCACAGGAAACTTTCACTTTACAACTGTTAGTGAGGCCAGGCTAAGGATTACAATGAGGAAACGAAGCTTGTGCTTGATGAAGCAAAGTAACGAGACCAGTGGAAGGAAAGACGGTGGAAGCAAAAGAACTCCAGAAGATACTTACTCTCACTGGACATGGGAAGGTTTGAACCAAGGCTTGAAGATTCAGGTTTCTGATCGCTGACTTCTGCGTTGCTCACATGACTGCCAGGACAAACAAGGACTAACAAGGATTAGTATTATGAACTCTTAACATCCTTGGGCATCATAATCCCTGGGTTCAACCTTCCTAACTGAGGCAAACTGATTCTTAACAGAAACTAGCTCTGCACTCTATATTTCACATAGATGTCTCAGGAGAGAGATTTGCAGCTCTAATTAGACGTTGAACTGTACTGAGTTTGAGTGGCAAGGTTTTGGCAGTGGGGAGGCTACAGGACTGGCTTCTGTGAAGCTGCTAGAAGTTTCCCCCATGTCTGACAGAGCTAATGCCAGTCAGGTCCAAGACAGACCCGCCCCTGGCCAAGGCTGAATCCATAAACGATGGCGGCAGCGCCTCTGGGATAACAGAGTTAAGAAAGGGAAAAAGAAAACTGCGTAACACCATTTGCAGCCACAGAAGAGAGGAGTGAGAATCTGTGGCAGGAGC
>NW_009620108.1:0-19057 GCF_000690535.1 Cariama cristata
TGTGTGTGTGTGTGTCTGCTTTCTATTTCCAGGACACTCGTGCAATAAATCTTACAGCTTTGGTTGCATAGTACATCCCTGTGACATCTCATTAGCATCTTCCTAAGTCACTTATTGTCATCAAGACCCTTAATGACTTTGCTCAAGATTTCATTAACTTAGGAGGAAATCTAATTAGCTTCTTGGTGTTAACCAGAAGGACCCTGTAGCTCTTTCTCTGGACCAAAGACTTCACTGACATGACGAAATTAATGTCCTCACCTTTCAAGGACACCTGGCGTGCAGGGGACACAAATGCTGTCAGACACTGTCCTGAAGGAATCCTTGCAGGGAGCCCCAGTTCCTGGGGGGATCCTCCTGCCTCTCTCAGTGCCTCCTCCAGGCACACAGGGCCTGATTTCTTAATTTGAAGCTTTTCTGTGTGGAACAGACAGACTCTCCAGCCCCTTTGTAGGTCGCTCAGCCATCCCGCCCGTGCAAGCAGACGTGTGACAAATCTCCTTCCAGCTCATTCTTTAGAGGAGATAGGGTTTCAAATGCCAGAAACTGCTCATTTTTTAAAGTTTGGGTTTTCTTGGTGCAATTTTTTTTTTCTCACGCAGTAGCATTATATTGCTCCTAGCACTACATAATCTCCCTGAAATAAAGTTTACCTTCTGGATACTGTTCAGCTGCACCTTGAAAGGCTGCCATGGGGCAAGCCCTGCCCGGATGCACAGCTACCAGGCTTTGTCCCAACCTGGACTGCTCTGAAACCATTTGGTGATGTCCACATTGCCAGAGAAAAGTCACCCGTTGCTAACTGAACTCTATGACTTCTTCCCAGCATCTGAGATGTGATTTTTTTCCGTGGCGGTAGGATGCAATGACAGCTGCCCCGGTGACACAGGCGTGCTTGCAACGAGCCCTGCCTAGCCGTGCATTTCTGCTGAGTGCGCAGCAGACGTGCGAACGCTGTTGTGAGTTTCTGCCTGGGTCGGGGTATCACGGAGCACCACGGCGTGAACCGATGTTCATGTTCCATCTTAGGAGAGGTGCAGTTTTCCTGTCCTGGCTCTGACAGTTGGGCACGTTGGCTCTGTCACCTGCCCAGCCAGAATGATGAAGCATGTGAAGCTGCAAAGTACAACCTCGTGTTATTAGTGCGGCATATGACAAGAGCAGAAATGTACATATGCATACACCTAATTAACTTTTACCTGAAAAACATGGTGAAAGCATGAATTATCAGTCACCAGCTGTTCTCTAGGCACTTACATCTGATTCCTCCGAGGAAAACGCAAACACATGTTCTCGTGGTTGGTGTAGCCGTGGACACATTGATCGTCCTCTCCTCCCTCGAACAACCCATCGTTTGTGCCTCAGTGATGGTGTGACTGTGTGATCGTCCAGATCAGCTCACCAATCCCGCTGAAAACTTACCTTTCCAAAAGTAGTGGTTTTCACTTAGATCAGGAAGCTGAGTTGCATGGCTGCATGGGCAAATGATTGCTAATGCAATCACAGGCTGAACGGGTGGAATTTACAACTGGAGACTGGACAGAAAAATGCATCCAGCCCGTTTTACTAAAAGCACTTATTTGGGTTGGGTTGAAGTAAGGGACAAACCTCAGTCACAGAAAGAAGCAGGTACGAACAATAACTACAGCACTTGACATGAAAGCAGTTGTCAATTAAATGAAATTGAGCATTTGTGCTCTCTCCTGTGATGCCAGTTCACTTTCTCTTCCTTGTGTTGTTACTCCATATCGCGAAACACAAGCTTTGAGGCTTAATGCACTTGCAGTCCAACAAAAGAGCTTTTGCAGAGCCCTCTGGATCTATGCACATGAAAAAAACTAACCTGAGTGTCTGTGCGAGCATAGTAACCCTTAAAATATAGATTGATGTGAGCAGACACACAAACCTTGAACAGGTACACTTGCTTCAGGGAGCTACGCTCACATGAGGAAGTCATGGCAAGAGACGTGGTAGAGCCAACAGCATGTAAGCCCTGCATTTCTTGTGAAGAGTGCTGAGTCTGGGTGCACTACACTCGCCAAACCACACTGCCTTATGAGCCAAAGCCTTTTTGGATGCTCTGGCAAGCTTGCATCTAGCTGATCACTAACAATTGCATCAACAGGGACTTGGTTAACCGAAGAGAACATCCCAAAATTTAGTATTGCTACCCAGAAGTCTGCACTTGGCACAGAGCTGGTATACCCTGGTTATCTTTTTGTCTTATCACTTATGCAAGATCCCGTGTAAAACATCTGGTGCAACCGGTTTCAGAGGTTGTATGAGATATTCTGGGAGACGGCTGGCTGCAGCCAAAGAGCAGCCATTGCTTTGGAATGCTAACCGTAACATTTTCCTAGGGTCTTTGCATAGGGTTGAGACCACAAGGCACCCAGGAGACAGCTCACAGGAAGGAGACAAAATGGGTTCTGACTCCGCGTTGGGATGGGACTGTGCTGACTCTGCAGCTGGGTCTCCTGGGTGGTCCGTTGATGTTGAAAGGAGCTTCTTCCTGCAGCTGGGGTGTGCTTTACCCAACAACAGTCCCCGATGATCTCATGGGATGACCCCCTCGGAACTACTAGTGAGCCCCACCAAGCTGGAGACCCTGACAGTGCACCCAACTGTGGCAGTCTCTAGGTCAACATCCAGGTTTCTAGGCCAACCCCTGGAAACAACGCTGCACCTCTTCCAGGGAATACCAACCTGGATGCAGTTACGGTGGCGATAAAGTCAAGTTCTTGCTCGCGCAACACCATTTGATTGCTTGCAATATTTTCAGATGGTTTCTATTGATAAAGAAATGGCACGGGTTTCGCAGCTGTAGGAAATACCTTTCTTTTTGGCTTAAGCCTTTTAAGATTAATCGCAGTGAAATTCTTTCAGCAGAGGGCTGAAGTGTGATTCAGCAAAACTTGGCAGTATTGTTAATAAGGACAGTAGTCTTTCTCTAGAAAATTCAATCGTCTGGATGCTCAGACTCTCAAAACTGCCAGCTATTTGTTAGTATTTCTAACAACTAAATCCTTTTTGGAGTTACAAAGTCTTCCTTTCATTAGCAGTAGAGGGCATTCAGCACATTGCGTTCTCATGATAATAATAAACATAAATATAGGTTTAATTAAAAAGATGGCCATCATTTGCAAATGCAGGAAATAATGTGAGTACGATTATGAACCTTTCAACTGTAAAGTCTTCCTTTTTGGGGTCTGGTGCATAACCATAGCTGAGTGAAGTCGAAATAGCTGTTCCTTGGAAAACTGCAATAGCTTCCCCACTGCTTTGTGGATGCTCCTCAGCAGAGCTGACAGTAGCTGTATTACAGTGAAATTCCTGCATGACTATTTGTAGGCTGAGCCTTTGTTTGAGTTGGAAAACATCTGAGTGTTAGACCAAATCTTTCTTCTAGTTTTGTCCTGTAAATTACAGGTTACTTTGATAGCAAATTATAGACCAGTTAATGATGTTCCAGTTAGTAGGTTGAAAGCTAAGCCATTAATTTCTTCATGTTTTAAACAAATTCAAACGACACATCAGGTAACAGAGGTGAAATTAAACAGTGCAAGGAGCTGACAAGTGAGACACCTCTGAATATGCACACGTCGTAGGGGATGTCAGATCTCCTTGTACGAGCTAGAGCACGGCTCCTCGGCTCGTTTGCTCTGAGCAGGAGAAGAGGAACCTCCTCTGCCCCCCTAACCCACATGTACGCAAACCCACCGCGTCCCACGATGCCCACACGTCTCGAATCTTGAATTCTCCAATCTCTGTGCAGGGATGAGTAGTGAATACCTCAATTTGCAGCCTTTCTTCTTTGTTTTCCTTATAACCTATACTAAAATCCGTGGACGCGTATTTGTACCTTTTCAAATGAAAAGGACCATCACAATTTACTCGGGTGTGTCCAGCCCCAACAAATGCGTGCTGGTTCTGGAACAAAGTCGAGCTGTGAAACAGTTAACATTATTGCCAATTAAGCGGTCATGATTAGACATCAGAGCTTGGATCCCACATATGGGAGAAATCCACAAAATTTGCCGCTGTTGTTTCAATCCGCTGGATTGCCAGATGAAAAGACAACAGTGCTTCAATCTGCATTGCCATCAGGGATGGACTCGGGCGCTGGAGGCTTCCAGAGGAAACTTGCCCAAATATCCGTGGCAGAGCTGGCAGACAAAGACCGTTTTCCTAGGGACCGGTCCAGTAACGTGTCACATTATTACAGCTTGGTTTGAGGTATGGGAGAATTTTTATGGCTTGCCATTGCGGATAGCTGAGGGCTGTTGTATTAGCAGCTCTGTGCTGAGGGATTATTGAACTAGCGCTGTCCCAACAGGGAATGGACCACAGCCCACAGTTTTTGCGCTCTAAGTACAAGATACAGTAAGGGGGGTTTTTTGTGGTGTGTGGGTTTTGTTTTGTTTTGTTTTTTTTAATGGGAAGGATGGTAGATTATTTTGCAAATGTGCTGCTACCTCTCCCATGAAGTAAGGTGTGGTTAAAAAATAAGTAAGTTCTTTACGTCTTTGCCCAGCCGTGGGCTGATCCCCAGCCAGGTCCCCCAGCCCTCCCCGCTCAGACCTGCTTTCTCACGCAGGACGGCGTTGTGGGATCCAGTCCAGGGGTGCAAGTTCACTCTGTACACACATCTATTTCTTTCTGTGCTAGGTAACAGAGATCGGTGTGACTGAGGGTTGTTTTGGTTATGCATAAAAGTGCATCACCTAACCAGCAAATCAAAACTGTTACGAATTAGGAGTAAGCAAATCCACTGTTTATAATAGAAAAAATAGTTACTTTTTAAATTACCCAGCAGTATAAACATATAGGAATAAATTCCTAAGCACCCTGGCTGTATCCCAAAGAATATCATGCTGATACTGTATTATTACTCTTTATTAATCTTGGAAAACCTTCCACGTTGGCAGCTGCAAATCTGCCGCAGTGTCTGTTGCTGTCCCTTATTCTGCAGCTCCGTAGTTAAATTGTGCCTTTGGCTGAAACTCCCCGGTCCGATAGCGAAGGACTTTTTCCAGCAGTGACGATGCCGTTGGCTTGGATGTCTCCCCAGCCCCGGCGTAGTGACTCTGGGACACTTGGAGGCACTGCAGGGCTGCAGGGCAGCGAGGGGACAGGCACAGGTTCACCCCCACCGCCCTCCCCAGCTCGCAGTGTGGGGCAGGTACCAGAAAATCATCTGTCTTGCCAAGGAGGGGCAGCGGGAGAGCGGCTTGGTGGGTACCTGGGTGGCTGTGAGCAGGGACAGCCCTGAAGCAGGCATACGGGTGTACTGCAGACCACTGCTCTCGGCGGGCGGGGGGGATGCAGGGCAGAGCATCCCTGACTCCCTGCTGCTCCCCTGCCCTCCGCCACTGCCTCCGGCTCCCGCGCGGTGCCTCCTCGCATGCTCATAACTTCAGTAAATGCCTCTGCATTTTTTCCTCTGCCATTCCCTCCCATCTCCTTGAAATGGCAAGGCAAACGTCTGCATGTACCATATACATGTATGTACATATGTCATGTACCGTAACATACTCCACTGATTTACAAGTCGGTTTCTAAGCTGTCTGTGTGCGCTGTGTCTCCTTTGCACATCATGAATTGTGTGAGCTCTGAATATGTGAATAACAGTTGGAAGGAGCGGGGTCTCTATTAGTGCATGCAGAACAAACGAGCAAACTGAGAGTAGAGGTAGCATTTAGAAGAGCAGGTAGCACGGAAAAACAATGAAAGTTTGACATAATTTGGGGAATAGAAAAGCTATACATTCAAGAAAACTGTGTTTCAGGGCTAAACAGAGCACATTAGAGCTTATCCATCAGCAACGTCGTTTTAAAATGGATTTTAAAAATCAAAATGGAAAAAGAAAAAAAATGTACACAAAAAGCTTGCTAAAACAACTTCATTAAATGAATCTAGAACCACAAAAGCCAGGAAACAGGGGGTTAAGATTAACTAGTTTTGTTTTGGCTAGAGATTTCAGTAGTCTCCAAACAGTGGGGGATCTCACATAGCACATACTTTATGCTGCAATAATTAGGGAAACAGAGCTAAGGACAGAATTTCAGCCTCTTATTGAAAGAAAAGAAAAGAAAAGAAAAGAAAAGAAAAGAAAAGAAAAGAAAAGAAAAGAAAAGAAAAGAAAAGAAAAGAAAAGAAAAGAAAAGAAAAGAAAAGAAAAGAAAAGAAAAGAAAAGAAAAGAAAAGAAAAGAAAAGAAAAGAAAAGAAAAGAAAAGAAAAGAAAAGAAAAGAAAAGAAAAGAAAAGAAAAGAAAAGAAAAGAAAAGAAAAGAAAAGAAAAGAAAAGAAAAGAAAAGAAAAGAAAAGAAAAGAAAAGAAAAGAAAAGAAAAGAAAAAAGAAAAGAAAAGAAAAGAAAAGAAAAGAGAGTAAAGGAAAAAAGTGACTTCTTGTCTGGTTGTGCTTTTGATGACCTACTATGGCTTTTGCAAATACTTCCAATGTGCTGGTCTGATCCCTCATGATACATGTGATTTATGGTTCATTTGGAAGAAGTATAAAATTTTAATTTGGATAGCCTCCTTGCTACGTTAAGGTTTTGATTAGCTTTTTAAAGGCTCATATTACTTTAAACCGTTTTGCACATCATCTTTTTAAAAAACGCTGTGTAGAGTAATTTATTCCAGCTGCTCATGAGGGTTTGGGTTGCCGCGTACGTAGCAGCTCCTGAGCACTTCAGAAATCCTCATTCGGTTTGTGTCACGACGTGCACGGGGGAAAAGTAGCAGCTGTAACAGGACAGCAGCGTGCTGGAAGAAAGTCGTTGCTAAATATAAGCTTAAGCAAAATTATTTGTATTTTTATTCCTTTCAGCAAGAAAAATGGTGATGGGTGTGCTGAGAGGATGTTTGTATTGGTGTTAGTTTTTGCCAGGATCTTTACACCCCTAAGTAGTAATTTGCAACTCGGCCATTCGTGGGCTGTGTGTGAGCTGGGTGTCTGCGGCAGAGGGAAGCGTGTCAGGATTGCCTCTCTGAAAATGCTCTTTTGTGGTGGACGCCGGGTGTGGGTACGGCCACGGGGGTCCTGATCCCCCCAGGCTGGGGAGAGCAAACGGGACGGGACAGAGCAGAGCAAAGACTCGCAGAGAGCTCTGCCTGGCGCTGCCATTCTTTAAATCTCTTGTGAAAGCTTTTAAGAGTTGCAAGGCTTTTCGTTTTTTTGTTGGAAGAACATGTCCCACTCCATCCTTCCACCGTCTTGTTTGTGAGGATGGAGGAGCAGCTCTGGGAGAAAGGGATGGAATGGGAGCAGTAATTGGCAGTAATGATGCATATCTGAGAAGAGAAAGAAACCAGCAATCAAAAAAGAATGAATAAAAAAGTGCTATGATTCACACTCTGTGCAAATGAACTGACCTTCTGTTTATATCCATTTACACCCCATCTTATTTTTTCACAGTATTGCTGAAACTGGCAGAAGTTACTAGAAGAATTTATGTCTGCTTTCCAAATACAGTATAAGCTACTCAAAGTGAATTTTGTTTTTTCAGACAAACTGTGATGTTAGGCTGTATCCCGTCATGCAGCAGAACAGCATACTGTAAAGACCCAAGCCAGGGTTCCTGCTGGTCGCATCATGTGGAACGTGGGACTCGTCTTGAGCTGGTGTCACTTCGCTATGCTGGCTTGCCAGCTGAAAAAATATCGCGGATAGATGCTATTTGATCACTGCTAAATACCAGCCTAAGAATTTACGGCACCCAGGATCAAGGATTAATGAGTTCCCATGCAGCGCTCAACCTGCTTACCTGTCTGCGGCGTCTGCAGCATCAACGTGGTGATGGAGGTGGAATCCCCTAGAAATGTCAGGGGATTGCCAGCACCTTACAGGACATTTTAAATGAAGTATTTGGGGCGATTTTTACACTGGGAGTAAATGGGAAAGCATTACAGGGCATAGTATTTGACTTAGCACATTCTCATTTGGCTGATTGAAAGGTCATTCTTTTGGTTCGTATTTAATTCATCCAGTTGTTGCTTTGTCGTCGTGTGGTCATTTGTCTCGTGGCCGCTTACGTGGATCACTGTGCGGTGGTGTGTCTACCTTCGTAATTCCCTGTATTCAGGCAAGAAACGAAATAAAGATGTATTATTTTTCTTTTTGCTCTGTACTGAAAAATACAAATACTTTTTTCAGTCTTTTTTTTTTCCTGACACTCTTAGGATTCTGATTCATGGGTAGGGGCACCTTCCTTTAAGATAACTTAAGCGGCTCCCACTCGGTTGCTGGAGGGCTGGTTTAGCAGCAGCAGAGAGCAGCAGCTCAGCTGCTGTAGTTTTTGGACTAATGTGTTAATTGATTTTAGGATAGGCTGTAATTTACATGGCTTCGGTAGCTGCAGGTGACTCATCCCCACAGCAGGAGCAGGGACACGGAGATGATGGGGAGAGGAGTGACAACACAGAAAGGCGGGCTGTGAGAGCAACACTGGGGGAGTGTGTCCCCTCACCCCATCCACCCGGAGCGCGAGGGGAGAGCACGACAAAGTGGGATGGCTCCATGGCTTCATCTGGGAGACTTTAACTTAAAGCGTTTGTTAATCTTTTCTGTCCTCTTTACTTCTTAGCAGAACCCAAATGTAAACACTCCTGATGGATTCTATTTATTTTATGTGTGACCGTGGTGGGAGGACAGCCACTGTCAGCAGCACCTGTGGGTGCAGAGCCTGCTGGTGTCCTGTGAGATTACAGCCTCATGAATGCAAAAACATAACAACATCACCAATGTTATCACAACATTTTTGGTAGCAAAAGTATGTGTTGTCAGTCATCATGAAAAAAAGCTGGAAAATGAGAATGGAGCATAACTTGCTGGCTGCACAGAGAAGTTTGTCCTGTATTACCAAGTTTTGCATTTGAACCTGTTTTCTTATCCTGGTGGTGTCTTCTGCGGAATTAGGTTGCCTGTGTCAGCTGAAGAAGGGCTGAGGTTACACCAAAAGCTCACCACCCTCCCACTGGTATCACATAACCATAGAATGGCTTGGTTGGAAGGGACCTTAAAGCCCATCTCATTCCAACCCCCCTGCCACGGGCAGGGACACCTCCCACCAGACCAGGTGGCTCAGAGCCCCATGCCTGGAACCCTTCCAGGAGTGGGCCAGCCACAGCTTCTCTGGGCAACCTCTGCCACTGCCTCACCACCCTCACCAGGAAGAATTTTTTCCTCATATCTCATCTAAATCTTCCCTCTTCCAGTTCAAAGCCATTGCCCCTTGTCCTGTCACTCCCTGCCCTTGTCAAAAGTCCCTCCCCAGCTTTCTTGTTGTCCCCTTTAGGTACTGGAAGGCTGCTCTAAGGTCTGCCCTTACCCTGGTACCATCCTTGGGGGATGGCAAGAGGATGGAGTTTTCCCATAACATCTTCTGATTCTGGTTCCTCCTGGGCTGCAGACCCAGCAGGCGGTGAGATCGGGTCTCTGGCTGCGGTCACGAGCAGCTCCTCGCTGTTGCCCTGCTCCATGCAGCCGCTTCCGACTCCTCTGCCAGGGGAAATGGGGTTTTGGATGACAGAGGAATCTGTGGGCGTCATTGCAGAGGAGACAGTGGCAGTCGGGATGGTAAAACCCTGTACACGTGAAATGAGAGATGTAGGGTTTGCAAGTGTAGTATAGGGCGTCCTGGGATGGGCAGCCCCCCTAACCCTGGTGTCTTTGTGACATTGCAGCAGGACTGAGGGTTTCTTTGCTTAAAAGCAGGCTGAGGGGTCCTCAGCCCCAGGGCATACGAGGGTGAATGGTGAAGCCTCGTCATCCCAGTGCTGAAACCTGCCTCTCTGGGAGGGTCACCATCACTATCTCCTTTTCCTTTGGGAGAGCTGCTGGCGGTGTTCTCTGCTGCCTGTGCCAGCGCCTTAAACGGCGCAGCTTTCTCCCGGCACAGACCACATCTGGAAGGCTATTCTGCCAAAATTCCCTTTTCCCAGCATTTTGCTGCTGTTCAAGTTAGAATTTTGTTGTCCTGAGGCCGCTTAAGAGTGAAAGCGTTAAAAATATGGGACTTCATGCTCCTCTTTTCAGTGTGGCCTATGTTTTTGAAAGACTTCTTGTAGGCTTATTTTCAATCTAAAAATCTCTGGAGAAAGATGGCTGGTGTTAATCCTGCCTGCCACTGCTGATGGGCCTGGGGTGGAGGGGAGAGGAGCGTCGGGGACCTGCCCGGGGGACGTCCACACCCCCACTGCAGAGACCATGGGGTCTTCGAAGAAAAAAATCATTATCTGACTTTTTCTCCTCGTCTTTCTCTCTTGCTTTATCTCCAAATAATTCATTAGGCACTGGGGTTTAATACGTGCTAGAAAGAAAGACTGAGATTAAAACAGCAACTGAAAGTCTTCCTTTGAACTAACCAACATTTATGAACCATCTCTGGGGATGTTCTGCAGGTTCAACCCTGTCCTGTTGTTTCTAAGATGACTGACAGGTATGCGGTTGGTGAACTGAGTTCCTAAACATGATGAAAAAGCTAGTCATCTTTTTAAGATTTTTGTCGTTGTTCTTCCCAGCTAGCCCTTTCGGAGTGTAAAACTGAAATGTTGCTTTATGTAGCTGCATTTTTTTTCTGGTTACCAAAGATGCTTAAGAGTCTAGGCTATGGTAAGCATATCTTTTGGTCTTAGCTTCTATACCTGAAAAAATAAGCGACCACCACAGCCTCAGAGGTAGTGTGTGCTTGAGCCCTGTCAGCCAGTTTTTTATTTCTAAGGTTTAACAGGCAAAGTGGGGTCCAAAACATGTGATTTTTTTTAACGCATGAGGTGTCTGCTGCCTTACTCAAATTCTTTGCTGAAAAATAAGGCAGATGCTCACCTGTCTTCACCACATCAGACACCCAGACATCTTTGACTTACAGTGTCCTTATTTCTGGCAAAACTTTCCACCCATAAAATCTGGCAGGGGGTATCCAAGAGCTGTGTGTCCATCCAGTGCAAGCAGGCTGTGATGCACCTTGCAGACAGCTAGGTAGAAGAACAAGTTTATGTATCAGGTAGCAAGATTTCAGCAGTAATTAGCATGATTTTTAGTAAGAGAAACTCACATCTGTCCAACTGAGCATTTTCATTGCACCTTGGTTATACAGTCTGCATGGGGAAAAATGATTTGGACAAGCCAAGCAGACACATCCAGCCGGATTATCACCTTAGCTGTGTTGTACTTCTGTTACAGCTAAGTTATATACTGTGCACAAATTGCGAATATTAAGTATGTGATTATTCTTTTACAGTATTGGTTGGTTCTTAATATGACACAGCTGGATTCATTTTAATGCAATTCTTTATTAAACACTCAGCTGAGGATGGTTTCCTGGAAGAAGGACACCGGGTACATGTGTGGAGGGTTCAATCAATGTGAACACACTGTTTAATTAATTGCTCCGTCATATGTTGCTTGTTTTTATGGTCTAATAAACTCAATGGTCTGTCAGCGAGGGTGTTCTGATTTTTTTTTTTTCAGCTTTCTGAAAAATTTCCTGCTCTCGCCTGCCCCCCTGTTTTATTTCTTAGTGTTTTAATGTCAGACCTAGCTGACTTAATAAGGAATTGGGAAATTGCTTTCTATCTCTCTGTGCAATTTTAGAGGCTGAAGTGTATTTTTATGAAGTAAAATGCTGGTGAAAGGCTTGACGCTGATGCTTTGACCTAATTATCTTCCTCTGGGAGTGAAGGTGATGGAAGGATGTGAATGTGGTTCCTTGTGGACCTTCTGCGGACTACGCCGCTCTTGGTCTCATACAAGTGCATTACTAGAAAAGCCTGAATTTAAAGAAAAAAAAATTATAACAGATCTATTTTCAAATAATGTTTCTACTTATGAGAAAGGGGAAGGACCTTCAAGCAGCTTGAACATGTACTGGAAGAGAAAAATCACAATCACAGAAGCTGAAATTCTTGGAAACCAGTGTTTTCTAGTGCTCGGGAGACATGTTCCTTCACCAGCATTATTGCTGCTTGGGAGGCGCGTTTTTCCTTGATATTTGTTTGTACAATATCCATAAGATAGGGTCAGGATTACTCTGTATGCCTGTGGGTTGCTGTCTTCAGTGGTTTTGTATTTCCTCGCTGGGAAAGAGGCAGGAAAGTTTCTCTGAACCTGTTAGGGCCACGCAGGATTTTTCAGTCTGGGTGTTTCTTCATCTGGGGTGCTTTTTAGTTGGAATCTAGAATTAGATTTCTTAAGAGAAATTTTATTCTCAAAGGAGGTCTGATTGAAAGTTTTCCGTCAAAAACAGTTTTCTCCAGGGGAAATACTGATTTTTCAACAAAGTGTGGAAAAAAACACTGACTACACAGCACTCAAAATATTTTGATTTGGCAAATGCAACCAGATACATCATATCTCCATGCTTCAGTGCAGCCAGCTGCCCTGATGTACCAAACCAAAGACTTCCAGTTTTCTTGCAGTCAGGTCACAGACCATTACAGGTGATGTAGAGGCGTTAGGGAGTCTGGCCTGGAGAGAGCAGGATCAAGAGACGTGAGACTGTACTTCTGGTGGCTCGCGACGGCACCGTTTCAAAATCAACTCCTTTGGTTTCAAATTGAAATATTTTTATTTTCACCACAAAGGAAAACTGTTCACTGAAAAGCATCCTACTTTTCAAATTATTCTTTTGCCTCAGATCCATTCGTACAAACACTGCTGAAGAAACTGGGCTTGCATAAGCATGTCCTAAGGTCAGGATTTGCGTTGTAGGAATGCCCGCTCTGTTAAGTGATTTTGTTTAGTTTTTCTGACTGTTGGTCGGCATGATGGATGCTGACCTCTCTGTTAAGTAGCAGTGTTCTTTTATGGTATACTTTTTATAAAGCCTGTAATCATCATGTCGCCCTACATTTGAAAAAAACCACTTTCTAGGAATATTACCCAGCTCTGTGTGGGAGTTTGAAGAGCCTTGAAAAATGTTGTCTGAACCTGAGATGATTCTAAGTTTGGGAACAGTCAGATAAGAGATTTCTGTCTGGACTTTTTTTCTAGACGTCAACTACGCTTTTAAATATGCAAAGCCTTCCTCCTAAGTAAACTATGTACAAAACATTGTTTGTTGCACAAAAAAGTGAGATAAGAAGTAGGATGGAGGAGCTTTGTAGTGCTGCAGGAAAACCCAAGCAATACGGTCGTGTCGCGGTGATGTCTCTGGTGATGTCTCCAGTGGTGTCTGCTGGTTTCGGTAATGAAGTGCACCGTGATTTCAGCAGGGTCAGACTCCGTCCGGGCTGTCTGGTTCCCGCTGACTATGCAAAGTCAGTAAATGTGAATGTGGTAAGAAACAGCTAAACCCCATACTTTTCTGTTTTGCTAAGAAGACGTGAAGATATTTGTGAATTTAGCTCCTTTGTTTAAGTTCTTAGGCGAGAGACCCAAGCCTTGTCTGTCTATTTTGCATAAATAATTGGAGAATGATAAGGCTTGCGACCTTGTACATGCCCAGAAAGTACATAAAGACGTCCGTATTGAAGCTGAAAGTTCAGCTTAAAGATTACAAGATCCGCAAACCCTGGAGTCACGCTGCTCTGCCTCCCAGCACAGCGGAGAATATTCATCACTGGAGGACCAGTAACCCACAGTGCTGAGACAGATGTGAAATGAAGAATGATGCTTTGTGGCTGGAAAAACAGTCTGTCTGTCCACTTGTCAAAGCAACCGCAGGCACACAGTCCTGATAGTATGCTGGACTCTAGAAAAAAAGTAGAAGGGTGTGGAATTAAATGAAAAATTTGACACAATCTGTCTTGCAGTAGAACCATGATGCTTGGATAACTTAGTTCACACCCTTCCCTGATAGAAATATTCATGTTTTAGATAAAAGATTTGCAGTCGATCTGATCTGTTCTGGCTTAAATAAAGTACTATCATAATACATTGAAAATCAGATATAATAAATATACAACAAACTGGTCAACACAAAGATTAGTAGAAAAAGCTGTAAAATAGGAAAAGAATAGAATAAAGAAGAGATGACAATGGTTTGTGCTGAAGGAACTACTGAGTTGAAGACTTGCCACTGGCAAAGATGCACAGACATTGGTTTTGGAAGCAGTGTTATTTAATACTGTCATCAATGATCTTGGCACGAAAAAAGGGAAGACTGAAATAATGAAATCTGGTGATAGTGTTACAAAATTAGAAGCTGTTGTCATTTTGGAGTGCGTTACTATAAATGTCATGACAGCAAAGTGAATGTGTTTGAAGACTGGAGCAACCGGTACAGGAAAATGCCGTGGACAAACGTGGTTGCCCACGATAAAAATGTCACATCAGGATAGATGCATGGAAAGGTTCAGGGTGGAATGATGATTACTTCTGTGAAGCAGAGCGGTAGCCTTCTGAAAGAAATCACTTGCTTAGCTGAGCACAGCGCAACGGGATCATGACCTATAAATCCATCAGTGTTGATGTCCAGGAGGAAAAAGAGCTCGTTAAGTGAACGGGCATTGTTGGCAAAAGAACAAATGACTTTAAATTAGCTGTGATGAATTTAATTTGGAAACACTGAGAAAGTGAAAAAGACGGTTATATCTTCCTTTGAGTCAACTTGAACTGTAAACATGCAGAGAAGGCTTTTCTAGTGACCTCGGATATTAAAAAATAAACAGGGACTCAGCTGTTCACGCCACGTGTGGTATTGTTATCGCTCCTGTGGTTCCCTAAAGTAGCTCAAAAAATTGCAGGAGTGGAGTCCCAAGTCCCTGAAATGCTCTAGAAAAATCGATACCTATCTTAATATTTACATTTGGCTTTGGTCACGACGTCTTGTAAAAGTTGTGAAACATACCTTGGCTAAAGTAAAAATAAAAAAAAGTCTCTCTGAGGATGTCATGTATGTTTTGGGCTGGGTTGCCCAAGGAGCATTGGCACCGGGGCGGTAGCAGCCCCAGCCGTTGGGTTTGTTTGCGGTGAGCCCTGCGCTCAAAGCCGGCTGCGGGAGCACCAGCAAGCTCCACGGAGACCTCAGGGGAGTGAACATGGGGCTGTGTTGGCTGTTCTTGGAGGTTCGGGAGAACACGCTGGGACTTTGTCCCAGCCTGGAGAAGTCTCCTGATATAGCTGGACCTGCTTGGGAGCAGCAGGTGGGACCATATGACTTCCAAGGGTCCCTTCCAACCTAAATTTTTCTGTGATTTTAAATACGGGATTGTTTTTTGCAAGTGGGAACTGTACTTTTTTCCTGCCCTGGTGCCTTTTCCCCTGAGTACAGATATACACTGGTTCGGGTACAAATATTTGTATATGTCAAACAAGGCGCTGCACTAATATAAGTGTTGCAGTTTTAAAAAAAAATCATTCTATTGTCCTAAATCATTGTGTGTGTACCCATGCCACGTGCAAAAGTTGTTCCTCATGCTCTCAGGGCTCTTTGCGAATCCCAGCCTTAAGCTGTTCCTTTTCTTTCTCCCACCTACTCGGACTTACTGACACCACAAAGATGTTCCCCAGCAGCAGCGTAGTTTCCGAGTGAGCATTATTAGCAAAGACTGAGCAAAAACTAAAGCATAATTTTAGTTGTAACTAAGGACAAAGCTTTGCAATTAGTTGCTTTGATTATGGAGAATTACGGTCAGCAAGTAGTTGTTTCTAAAGCCAAAGCATTGTTACTCAGTCCCCTATGAGTCTACTAATAGTACTTCTGATTTTCTGGTGCTTATTTTTGGTCAGTAGGTTCAAAATAACTCTAAACGCCAGGCCAGTCAATGTTAAGTGATTTATCTGGAGTCCTCCGGAACCCTTTATGGAAGGCCACACGTTTTGTTTTTCAGTGCTGCCTCCGTAGTGTCTCAGAAGTGTATTTCTTGACACACGGACACATGTAGATATGTGGTAGAAATGAGACGCTGTTGTGGTAAGAGTAGTATGCTTTGCAGGAGTAAACTAGAATTGTGGCCATGATGCCTTTGCAGTTTTTTTACTACCTGACAGGTAGTACTGACCTGTGAAACTAAGGAGATGTACTCAGAGGCTACATGTTATATACAGGCTCACAAATAGAAATATTGGGAAGCAAAGAAATTGCTTGGCTGTTAACTAGGCAGCCTGCAGTATATTTATGCATTTTTAACCATCCTTCAAAATATGTTTTAACTTGGAGATTTTTAGGACTGCTTACCGCCTCTGAGTGATTGAAAATGTGTCAGTTGACCAAGGCTAACCTACCGAAACTCTAGTAAAATTCAGCCAAATTAGGAAAAGAGACTAAATTTCAGTTAGAGTCGTGAGCCACAGTTCTTCTTCAGTGTAGAATTCAAAGCCCTTTAAGCTAAGCTTAAGTGGTTATGGTCGATACTGGCAGAGAGACAGGCACACAATAAAATACTGACCGTGCAGCATCTCTTTCCCACTGCCAAGGTCCCAGTGCCTTTGCAGCAGCCAGACCCTGCGGCATGAGACACCCCCCCCCGTCGCTTTGCGACATCTCTGAGCCCACGCCTGCCCCTGCTCAGGAAGGAGCCGAGCTTTGGGCTTCGCCTGGCTGGGGCCGGGATGGTGGATGGGTTTTGTTATCTGCCTTTGGGCAGACTGGCCGTGTCTGATCGCAGGATGAAGAGCATGAGGCTATGGTGAGAAAGGACAGCCTTGGGGGCTTGCGAAGAGCTGGTTGATTGCTGTCGCAGTTTGCAACTCCAAGGATGCAACGCAATGCCAGACTTTGGAGGCAGAAAAAAAAAAAAGAAAAAAAGAAACACGGAAAGATGAAGGAGTCCAGAGATGGAGGAAAATTATTCTGCCCCGTGACTTCCCGGGAAGTGCCTACACCCACAGCATCACTGGTGGAGAGCCGCGCATCCCTGTGCACATCCCTATGTACGTCCCAGTGCTGGCGTGCACCGGCCTGCTTTTAGTGACTGCTGCTCCACCGGTCTGCCCTGTCCCCCTTTTTAGGGGCCCGAGCCCGAGCTGAGTGCGTGCATGTAAACTAGCACCTACCCAAATCCACATGGCACTGCTGTGGATCTGTGGGTGCCAACGCCAAATCCAACAGCAACGTAATCCCCCCTTCACAGGGTGTTTTCAAGTGAAATTAGAAATTGCATTTCTAAATCTATGAAATCGCTGAGGGTAGAGGTGCACCTTCTGTTTTGAGCACGCTACGATGTGGGACTGTGAGCTGCTGGGCTGTGTGGGTGTCTGCCAAATGCACACGAAACAAATCTGTAAGGTGTGATGCTGTTTGAACTCGGTGCTAATTAATGTCCGAAGCCATGACTCAGACCGAGTTAAATCCCCGGTTGGAGTCACAGCTGCAGATAGTGATCACGGAATTTACTAATTAACAGGCTGTGAATAAACTTCTATAGGTAGAGTTTAGTGAAGACCAACTAAGTAGTGATGAAATAGCTTGTCCATTTCTGCTCTGAATGACAGGTTCACACTCAAAAGTGCATTAATTCCCAGCTGCTAAGGGAAGTATTTTTTCTGGTGAAAGTGAGTCCATCATGGAAAAAATATTAACTGACCACAGCGGTCTCTTACATCTGCATTTGCTCCCACTTTAGTTTAGTCTTTGCTTTCAGGCCGTTTGGATCTGTTATCACGTCTGTGCTAATGTGGGCCACGTCTTTAGCCGTCGCTATTGGAAATTGTAGAAAGAGCCACTCTTTAGCCCAAGAATCTAAGAAACTTAAAAATCTATTCCCAAGATATTCAAGAAGTGATTGCAGTGAGCTCTATTCCCATCACCTTTTAAATTGAAAATGCAGCAGCACAGGACATCGTGTTCTTAGCAAGGAGAAGCTATGCTAAAAATGCCATCTTTCTATAATGGCAGGTTTCTTATTTGAGATTATGTCGTTATGAGGCTTGTGTTTAAACACTGACTTCTTGATGACTAATTGCTCTTAATCAGCACACAGTCTAGATATTAAAAGTGTCTTTTCTATTTGCTGCTGGGAAGCGATGTAAACAGTACTTGTGAACAAAACTTTGCACTGCTTCTCAGTGGGATTGGCAGATAGGGCTGAACAGCAATTAAACTGTTCATTTTAAGTAGCTAAAAGGGAGAGAGTGTTTGTTTAGCAATCTGCTTAAATAAAGTTGAGATGAGCGCTGTGGTCACAGACAGGGAAAACGATAACTGCCTTGAATTTCAAGTCTAACCACTGTTGCATCCACATGTTTATGGCTTCTATCTGCCTCAGCTCACAGCAGCAAGTTAACTTTTTCACTGCCTTGTTCAATTAGCTGATGCGACATCAGGGAAGAGTACGGCTTTATGGGGCCAGATCAGTTCTCATTTTCCCTTTCCCCACATACTCCCGGGCAGTTAGCAGGCAGATCCCCTTCATCTATCTGCTGGCCGCCTTCTGAACGGTGATATTGCAGTGTGCTCACCAGTTTGGAAACCATGACATCTCCTGAAGCTTAGCTTATTTTGCACACGCAAAAAGAATTTTGCGTAGCAATTCAGAGAAATTACTGATTTCGACTCCTGATTTGGGAAAAAAATGCCCTACCTGAAGTTGCCCTAACACATTTTTCAGTGAGCAGCACTGGTTGCTGTTTTTCAGGGACTGGGAGGAGACGAGGTCATCAATTCAATGCAGCTGTTATTTATTTCCACATGCTGCTGTATCCCAAGACAGCTCTCATGTGCAGGGATGTCCATAGGCTGTGCTGCCTGCTGCTCAGTGAGGATGCTGGCACATAGGTGAGTTACCACTACAAAAGTTAGTGACTTGGGTTCTAACAATCAAATTTGGTGGCCTTCTACAATGGGGTTACAGCGTTGGTGGATAAGGGAAGAGCAACTGATGTCATCTGCCTGGACTTGTGCAAAGCATTTGACACTGTCCCACACAACATCCCTGTCCCTACATTGGAGAGACATGGATCTGATGGATGGACCACTTGGTGGGCAAGGGATTGGCTGAATGATCACACTCAAAGAGCTGCGGTCAACGGCTCAATGTCAAAGTGGAGACCGGTGACGAGTGGCGTTCCTTGGGGGTTGGGATTGGGACTGGCACTGTTTAACATCTTTGTCGGTTACATGGACGTGCACCCTCTGCAAGTTTGTTGACAACACCAAGCTGTGTGGTGCGGTCG
>NW_009620109.1:0-87790 GCF_000690535.1 Cariama cristata
AAAGTCATTGAGTGCCTAAGCCTTCTCCAAATCCCGGGTGACTAGATCTCCTGTTTCCTTCCAGAGAGGGCTCACATTTTCCCTCGTCTTCCTTTTATCACCAACATACCTATAGAAGCTTTTCTTGTTGCCCTTGACGTCCCTGGCCAGATTTAACTCTGTCAGGGCTTTAGCTTTCCTAACCTGATCCCTGGCTGCTCAGACAATTTCTCTGTATTCCTTCCAGACTACCTATCCTTGCTTCCAACCTCTGTAGGTTTCCTTTTTGTGATAGTTTGTCCAGGAGCTCTTGTTCATCCATGCAGGCCTCCTGGCATTTTTACCTGATTTCCTCTTGGTTGGGATGTGTCACTCCTGAGTGCAGAGGAGGTGATCCTTGAATATGAACCAGCTTTCTTGGGGGGCTTTAGCCCATGGTACTATACCAAGCAGCTCCCTAAAGAGGCCAAAGTATTTTTGTGTTTTTTTTTTTTTTTTGGTTTTTGTAAGCATGGTCATTATTTTGAGATGATAGGACAATATAGTTTTGTATTCTCTGCACCTTTTGTAGGTTTTTATTGTATCTTTGCATTGCAAAATTACTCCTTAAAATCTAAATCTATTAATTTTTTTCTGTGATCTTTGTATAGATGTAAGCATGTAGGAAAAGAGAAGCTTATGAAATTGTACTCAGGTTTGTCTGGGGTCCAGTTTGGCTGGGCCATACTGAATCAAACTAAATCTATTCAACCTTCTTCCAATATCTGGTTATTGGTTTGTGATAGTGAATACATGCAGTATGATTTCTATGTTTGAGAAACAAAACTATTGGGTTTGGTGTCTGCAAGTGGAACTATATGACATGACTTTGGAATATGAATACATAGGAGAACTATGTGCATATGCAGCGACTGAGTTGTCCGAGGACACTTTCTAACATAGGTGGCAATTATCATTATGGATAACAGCGTAGTGACAAATAGAACCACTTAAGACTAAAGTCGGTATTTTTAGCATATTTAAATTATTCAAACCTAGTTACTTCTAACTTTAACCTGCTGCCATGGTAATAGAGCTATGTATTAATAGACTTAAGCGTGTGGTTGACTAATCAGTGGCAAAATCTGCCTACAGGGTGTAGGGGTTTTTGTTCAGCCAGCTCCTTCCACATCGCAAGAAAGAAGTGGTATGGAGACATCCAGACCAGTTCAGCCAACCACATAGTCACTTCAGCAGTCACACAAGTGTGTTTTTACCAAAATTTGTGGAGGATAATTTCAGAATATAGAAGGCTCAACTTCTGCATATTTAAAAAAAAGACAAAAGTTCCTCCACTACGTACTTAAAGCAGTTATTAATGCTTCTCACCTAAATGGGAATTATTTTTACATGTTCATCAGTTCTAGCATAAGAAGAGACGTTAGAAGAGCTGGAGTTCTGTGTGTACAACTTCTCAGACCTAGTTTCCTAGCAGAAGGGGAGACTTTGCCTTTTCCCCTGCTGAGTTGCTCCCTGCAGAGGAACAGTTTTTGCTTTAGGATCGTCAGTTCCTTTTGGATGGGCTCCTGCTCTTGCCAGGGTTTGGGATTTGGCTTGATCTGTAAACTGGAACTTTGCTGCTGTTCTCAGCCACTGCTGCTCTTTACTAAACAAGACCACAAGTAAAGGGCACCTGACAGAAAATCAGACCTCTTCCTGACAGTATATTTTCAATAGGCTTTATCTCTTAAAGTGTAGTACTTTTGATTAGTATAGAAATACTGTCTTTGTGATTAGATGTTACATGTTTAACACCATGCTGTAAGGTTCTGCAGTCCATGTTTGTATGACTGCTGATAAAGAAATGTCCAAAAAATAAAATAAAAAAATCTTAGAGCTGAAGTTGAACTGCCCTATGCAGTGCTTTAGAGAAGGAACTGGGTACCAAAGAAGAGGTTTCCTGAGGGAACCTTTCCTAGATTTGATGTTACCCCAAACCTGGGTCAGGACTTTGAGAGATGACTTGGTTCTGTGGTTTTAATTGAGTAAAGACATGTGTATAACAGGTAACCTATATACTTGCGTGTCTCATCCCTGGGTCGCAGGACCATCTTAATAATGGTTCTTAATACCTGGAAGTGCAGTACCTTGCAATAACCTTGGAGAAAATTCCAATAGGTGTTGTTTGTTTTTTTATCAGTTGGGGGGTAAACAATACTCTTCCACTTTCTTCTCATGTACCAGTCATATTTTTTATGGTTATGTAATCTTTAAACAACCACTGAGACTGTAACCTGCGTGGAAGAAATTAATCCCATCCTTGACCTTGCCTAGCTTTGGAGCAGAAACTTGGAAATCCAAGCTGCAATTCTGGCTCTTTACTGCCAATTTACTTTCACAGGTTTCTGAAATATTAATTATTGCAAGCATGGTTATATTTAATGTACCTGTCTGCTAAGTGTGTGTCCTCTTGGCTATTTCTACTTTAATAATACCTATAAGAATAACTCCCAGTGTAGCCCCAATTAGTCTTAATGTCCTGTCACCAACTAAACAGCCCCCAAGTCCCCCTCTTCATCAGAAGCATACCATGCATTCAGGAAAATCATAATCAAGACACCCATCAATAAAAGCTTGAGAAAATAGCCAAAACTAACAATATTTTTCAAAAAATACCTCTCTCCATTTTCTTTAAAAACAATTTCCCAAAATGAAACCATAAGTCAGTTGAAGTCAAGAGATTAATAATAAACCCATGAAAGACTTGACCCTGAAGTTTTAGGTCATTAGTTGAAAATTATTTGCTGTACACTCCTCTAACCTTTCTTCCCTCTTGTCAAAAATAACAGATCTAAAGGAGTGAACTGTAGTCCTTAAAACAGAAATCTTCCAACGATTTACCTAGTCATATAAAAGATTCTTATTCACAATGCTCAATAAAATCATTTGTCAAGTAAGTGGAACCAGGAACTCTTCTTTCCAAAATATGTGAATAATAATTAGTGCACAACAAAAGTCAGTTTAAAAGGGTTTTGGAACTTTTCCAGTAGTGATCAATATTTATGTACTCCTTACCAAAACTAAGGCACTAAGCAATCTCAGTAGTTCAGACTGTCCGGGGTAGGTAAAAAGGGAATGTGGAGTCTGTATGAAGGAAAAAAGGTTGGGGCTGGTTTCCAAACCGTGCCCCTGCCCTCGCCCCTAGGGAGCTTTCAAACAGACTGCTTGACTTCTTACCTGCTCTGGTCCTTCATCCTGACTGTATGAGACTATAGTCCTATTTACTTTAATAGGACTTTCATACCAGCTGGATAAAAGTTTATGAATCAAGGCATTAGCTGGTATTTGTGGCTTCTCTGTGAACTGATTTCTTGGAGACCACAGCCAGATCCAGTTATGCTGGGAAATGTCAGGACAGCTCTGATATTAAGACATTTCTCTTGTTTTTTTCCAGTGAATAGCTGCACGATTTTCTGACAGCTTCTGACTCCTAACTGCATATTTATGTTCAAATAGTGATTTCTACATTTCAGATGAAAATCTTAAGACAATTACAAGGGTGTTCCTTTTGCCTAGCTAAGGGATGAGGTGAACTAGGTATTTGCAAGCACCAGGTTAAGCAAACCTGAAGGCATTTAGGAATGAAAATACAGGTTCTGCACTTGATGTTAAAGACCCCTTTGAGTACATGGTAGCAGTAGACTATGTCAGAAGACAGTCATGATGCTGAGTCACAGCCATAGGTGAAAAGCCTGAGAAAAATGTTGTCCACTAGTCCACCGTCCCAGCCAGCACTATTTATAGGTGCTATAAGGACACACAGGGACACACTGGTGGCATGCATTTCAAAACTTCTGCAAAATAATTCCAGTCTTTCTAGCAATTATTTTAGTCTTCAGATGAATACGACAAGGTTTCTCTTCCACCTGCCTCTGAACTGTGATGTGTATGTTTATTGACAATAATATTCACCAGAATGAAACTCTTGTAAATATTTAGCAATATAGACATGAGCTCTCAGTGGGATTTCTGTTCTTCTGCATTTGGTATAGGAGCCCTAACTCTGAATGTCATCCCAGAAAAGCAAGGGAATAGATATCTTTCCTTTTTTTCTGCCTAAAGAAAAGGGCTGAACTCTGACAAGAGTCAAGAATTCTTAAATATATTGTATGAAAAATAATTTAAGCAGCTCTTTACTGTTCAATATCAGTAACGTATTGTCTATGTCAGTGAGAGCAGTAGCCTCCGATTAAAAACTGCATAGCTGTTGGACATAAACAGCCCAAAGAAATTGGCTGCTCTTTTTGCTGGCAAATGCAACCCTATGGCTTCTGTTCCTCAGTGAACATTTGCTCTGCTGTTCTACAAGTCTGAAGACCAATAAAGTGACCTTTATTTTTTGTCTCTTTTGCTGTCCTGTTTCTGTAGGTTTTTTTTTTCTTTAACCTTCATCTTAGAGCACTGATGCTGAATGCAGATGAGTCATTGCTTCATCACTCTCAATGATTATTTTCAGATAACTAACTGAAGTCCCAAATGGGTGTTCTAGAATTTGGGCGTTCTTTTGGGCTATGAGTCTATCTCTGCTTCAGTTCCTGACCACAAAGAAACATTAAGAAGCCGCCATACAGTTGATTCTGAATCAGTATCTTAGCCTCTTTTGACTAGAGAAAAAAAAAAATCCACAAATAAAGAATTTAGATTCATATTATTCAAGCATCTGAAGCTTGGTGCAGTACAAGTGTTTGGTGTAATTATTACTTGTAAAATGATAGTAGCAGGTATAGGAGCACCAGCAAATTCTGCTGAGGGATGTTTGACTCCCTATACAAAACACAGGTGAAAAAATGTTGCTAATTAATGCCTATGAAGTATTTACTTATAATTATATCTGCCTCCAAAGACTGCATTTTCATTTTGCTTTGCAGTGCTGGCTCTGACTCTAGAAAGGAAGGGAAAATGTGCTCTTTATGGCTAAAAGTGCTTCTCTAAAGTAGATATTTAGTGGTGCTCTTGACAGGAACTTATTCATCCAGAGACAGTCAATAGGACAACCGCAACAGACGCAGCAGGATCCTTATACTCAATACTAATGGCAATGAGGCTTAGTTTGGAAAAGCAAAAGCACAGAGAAGCCGCTGTAATATTAGCGGTTATTTGCTCTTTAGTTCTGAATTTTGCATTTTGTCTCTTCTACATCCCACTATACGAAGGTGAATGTGATAAAAAGCAAAGGGGGGGGAAGAGTAATGAGCATAGAAAAAGCTGAAGTGTGTCAAAATTACCGTTACTGACAAGCACAATGGATAGTCAAAGGGATCCTTTTGTTAGGGAGTTGTGTGTGTTGAATGTATTCCCTTTTCCTAAAAAAAAAAAATCTATTAAATTACATTTGAGGTGATATTCAAATGCTGTTTTATCAACTCCTATGAAAGAAAGCACTCCAATTTTGTTGACTCGTTCCCCTGTGCCTCTTTCAGTTAACAGCTTGGCTTATATTTTTGCCTTCTGGGCCTGGACATGCAGGAGGGACATGGCAAAAGCTGAATTCCCCACTCTTTTTTTTTTTTTCCATGTGCTTGTGGTGATGGGTCTGTGCTCTGCATGCGCTGCTCACAGCTTTGAGAACGTAACCCTAAACACGAGCTGCTTCTGTGGTCTGCTTGTCAGCTGCATAATTTAAACATTAGGAGACTGGAAGGAAGCAAAGGGTCAGAAATCAATTCTGCAGTCAAATGGCTCAGGGGACTTTATTTCTCTGAAAGAGGTAAACAACTCTTCCTGTAGTGGGGATGGCATGGAGGGGAATGCTCTGCAGAGGAGAGTGAAGGGGTCTGGAACTGTATTGTTTAGGAAAAAAAAACCCTCAATCACTCACGTATGCAGCCCATCTCTGTTCTCTTCCATGTATTTCCTCTTTCAGCTCCCGCAAGAGAAGCCAAGAGCTGAGTTTTTGCCTTTTTTCACAGTGGGTTAGAGCTGCTCACTCTCGCAGCCCGTTGGGATCGGCTTGTCTCTTGCTGCATGGGGACTAATTAAACATAATGGGCCTGTGGAAAGATGGTCATACTTTAAATACCACGAATTCTGGTTGCAGTGACTTCTGTGTTTCAAGTGAGTTTGTCCCCCAAAGGGAAGAGGGGGTAAATGGCTCGGCGCTGGTGATGCATGCCGGAGTCGCCCCTTGGAGTCAAGGAAAAATGGGGAGAGGGAAAGGGAGGGGAGATGGAGGGAAGGAGGCAGCGGAGCCGAGTGCGAGGATAACGGGGAAGTGGTTTCCTTAGCAACAACAGCACTTTGGATGGTTTCAGATAAGAGTACAACCGGGTACAAAGTATCTGATTAAAATTTATTGCAGGGGATAGAAGCAGTGCAAGCCATAGCAGATCCAACGTGTGTGCAGAAGAGTGGGTGCTGGAGATGTAAAGTGATTTGAATGATTTCTGTATTGTCTGGGCCATCTCCTGTGCACAGAGAGAAGAGGTTTGGGAAGTGGCAGGTGGGTGAAGGTGGCATGATGAAACTCTGAAGGCACAAAAAAATCAAAATTAAATGCATGCCCTGGGTTCACAGTTTAGGGAAAATATAAAGCTACCTCACATAGAAAAATTTCTGGAAGAACAACTTGTTACAGAAAATTACAAAAATGGCATTTAGCTGGGAGAGACATTTTTTTTCTTCTGAGAGACCAACTTTTGGCAGTGGTAGTTGCTAACTGTCCTACTGTGCTTCAATTTGTGAATTGAATTTTTTTTTCATTTACCAAGGTGAGAAATAAATATCCCAACCACACGCTCTTAAGCCAGAAATAATTGCCTCTCTTTATAGTAATACTAGGTCCAGTAGCAAAAGAACTGCTATTAATATTTAGACCTCTACTTTCCCCCTAGGGCTGCTGTTTGAAAATTTACCAGGTAGATGTTGTCTATTTATGTCTTTTAATTAACCTAAGATGTTGACTAGGTTATTTGTAGTATGTATGTATTTTACATTTGACAACTCCTATTTTTGAACTGGAATAAGATGCTCATTTCTGAATGTAAACACTTAAGCCATCATTTAGATGCCTGAAAGTCCATTTTAGATATTGAAAATAAATGTCAATTTGACAGTCATGTACTTTGCTCTGTGCTTAAGTTTCTTCATCTGTAAAATGACTGTACCACATTTCTATCTCACCAGGATGTTGCAAGATTTAATTCTATAAGAAATATAAAATGTTTTCAGTTGCTTGTATGGCTGTGTAAGTATAAAATACTATTACAGGGAGAACTTCAAAACTTTGGATTTCTATCTGAAGTCCTGAGTCTTCAATACTGGACTCAAACTTACGACAATGCCCTTTCATGTGGCATTCCCATCAGATTTACCTTTTGTGAGTGTGCTGTGGTGCATAGAAAATGTCTGCAGTGAAATGCAACTCAAAGCCAAATATTTCTTGCTTGGATTTTGTTTTTAGATCTCTCCAATGTTGCAGCTCAGAGCAGATACAATGGGTAGATAGAGAGCTCAGCTGACCTGTGAAGCATAAACTATAAAATAAAGATCTTCTGAGTACTCATTGGATCAAACTCTCTAGGAATTGTAGAAGCATAGGAAAACTCACTTGGTCTTAAGCTCCTAACCTTCAGCATGGAAGGAATGGGGTTTTATAATGATGCCATTGTCCTAATTCAAAACCATATGTACTTAGATAAATACAAGCCATGGGAAGTTCCCCTGAGTCGCTGAAAGTCAATGGGGTGTAAGGGCCCTGAGTGACCACCACCCTGATGAGGACAGGTTACCGTTTCCAAGCCAATGCAGCAAGGGGAAGGTTGCACTGCCTGAGACACTGGGACAGGGCCATCCATGTAGCCCCTCGTGCTGTCCCACTTTAGGCGCTTCATTGGAAGCATTATTGCTTTTTCCTTTGTGGTAGTGAAGTAGAGAACCAGTTTCAGATAATGAGGATCCAGTTTGGATCAAAACCAACACCACATTTTTACCAGTCAATGTTGAGGTAAACTCCTGAATCCAGAAGTACCGGTGAGAAATACAACAGGTAGAAATATATAATAGCAATAAAATGGCCAGGTTCTGAGCTATCCAGTGAATACAGGCCACATCCAAATGTTTTCAAGGTATATTTCTTTGATCAGGCTGGTTTAGTTTAAAAACAAATAAAAGTTTCTTGGAGTTACTGCTTGTTCCTTTTACTAATACCAAGAGCTTTGAAAATAGCTGCTACTTTGATTTTTTCTTTGTTTAAAAAATATCTGTTAGCATGGTTAAAAGACACTTAACTAATGGTATTGCAATTTCCTACATTAATATCATAATGATAAGCTAGCAGAGTTCAAAATAACTAGCATGTCAGCAGCAGACTAATGGGACTCTGCTTCACAATCTTGTTAAAAATAATAGTTAGGGATAGCTAACAACCATAAGTATTCCCCAAATTTGAGGAAACATCCTGTTCCTTACAGTCCTCAAAGCAACCAGAACAGATTTGTCCTATCTATGGCACTGTTAACCTCTATGCCCAGTGTGAACTTGATACTCTTCACTTAGCTCTGTTGTACTCCTAGATTGACTGCACTAGCCAGTCTACCTGCTATGTATTTAGATATTGCCACTGGGCTGCCCTTTATGAGCACAGGGCTTGGAAACCTGGCCAGGTAGTGAGGAAGAGTATGGGAGAAACTTGTGGCAAACACTGAAAGCATGCAAGCCACTGAAAATGCTGATATTGGTTTGTGAGTGTCACTTTTCCAGCGCAATGCTAACATGAGGTCCTCCTTCCCACTTGCGCAGAAGTTGTGACCCATCACTCCTCTACATCCTCCACTGCAACAATGACTTTCCCATCCCCAGCCACCACTGAGCTCTGAGTGAAGATGAGATGGCTTTCATAAAGCTTTCAGTGCTACTGCTCGTTGCGCTGTAATACTATGTATGATAGGTTGATACAGCAGGATTAAGAAATAATTTATTATAATCTTCATCAATTTAAAGTCTCCATTTGATTAATGAATTGAGAGTTTATCGGAAAAGCTTTTATCTGCGGTCATTGACTTGAGTTCCTTTGGCCTGGCTTCTGGAGGAGATGCACTCTAACTGGTTTGAGATCAGGAGAAGTGGTACAGGTCAATTCTTGTTTGCATTTCTAACTAGGGAAAGTAGCAGGCAGAGCTGCTGTCTGACATATCTACTATTTATCTTCTGGGGTTTTTTTTAAGTGGTATGATATAGGAGATAACGTGATCTGTTGGGAAGGCATTGGTGTTAGGAGAGTTGGAAGATGCATATTAAATCCCTGTCTTTACCTCTGAATTCCTAGATAATTGCCTAGATAATCTCAGGCAAATGAATTTTCTCCTAACCTATTTCCCATCTATGCAATGATAAAAATAAAAGTGCGTTTTGAAATAACTTCATTGTCAAGGGTAGGCCAATTTTTGAGGGCATGTCAATAGATCGACCTGGTACAGGGGACACACATACCAGAAGATGCTTTGTCTACATGATTTATAGGTCACTTTAAATCACAGTCGACTATAGAGGAAGTCTATTTTAAAAAAGATTAGCTCTAAAATTCAATGTAAGTTAAGTTTTTAAATTAAAATTTTGTAGCTTTAACTCTTATAAAGTGGCATAAAGTATCTGATAAAATCAATGTTAAAATGCAAAATTAATGTTTTATATCTAAGTGTTCGTTATATGTAAATGCTTTTAGTTGGAATAACCACCCAAACAAAATAGAATGAAAATGAAGAGCAGAATTTGGAAAATAATAAGATATACCACAAAAGTTGATTCATGTGGTGTGTGTGTCTATGTCCAAAATAAAGAAGAAAGTAAAAGCATGAGGGTTGCTTTCGTGCTACATTATTTAAGTTCTGGTTTGGATATAGATCTCAAGACACTGGAAAAAAAAACCAATGGATGTTCTTTAAAACGCACCTAAGGCTTTCCAATAGATTTTTATTAAATTTGATTCTTAGGTGAGATACAGTTAAAATGTAAACTCTAACTCCACGAGTTCAACACCTTAAAAATTGTGGAGGTATTTCTGTTACATGGGGAATGTCACACAGTTCCAGTCAATTATTAGAACTGTGATCTTTTTTTTAAGGTTTTACTTTATTCCTGGATTAAGTTATTTGGGCTAACAGCACTTTCCTTTCCAAAGGCATACCTTGGAACTCCATTTTCCTGCCTTATAGGGTCCAAGGGGAATAGATGAGAGAAGTGTATTTTCCCTTCATCAAAGCAGGAATAAACTTACATCCTCCAGTTTGCACCACAGGTCTGTGTTGCATGTTTTATGCATCTCTACCAAAAATCAGTAGAGAACAGCAGAAGTGCAGAACATACAGCAGAGGTCTAAACTGCACCTGAATGCAGATGAGGGGGAAGATTTATCCTTCTTTATGGCACTGTTAGTGATGCCAAATTTAACAATGATTTCAGGATGGGTGATGTAGATTCCTCCCTCTCTCCATGTACAAATGGTATTTGGTATTAGCATTCTCTGCCACTTCTGATTATTGCTATTTAACACGCTAAGTGAGTTTGGCTATTTTTTTAATGTATAGGAGAGAGGGTCCTGTTTAAATTTCAACAAGGCCTCTCATTCTTTAATAGACTGTGTGAAAACATTTAACACAAATTGTTTTGTGTAATGGAAAGACTCAGTTTAAAGCTAAACCATGCCACCCTTGAGTGTGTAGCAGACAGGACCTCTCTGATGCTTGGGGATCAGGGTTATTCAGATGGCTCACACAGGAATTGCTCTAGATGACCCCACAGCATTATGGAAGTGGATTGGAGAAAGAATGGTTCGTGGAAAAGTGCGTTTTGGCAGGAGAGGAGGGGCACAAGGGTGAAAAGGAAGAGCTAGGAGAGAATGAAACCTGCCAAAATAGCAAAAGACAAAGTTTTTCAGCAGAGCAGAAGAAATGCCTCATTAGCAGAGGATATGCAGAGCACCTGGCAGCACAAACAGTGATTGAGGCTGCCAGCTGAAGGAAAAATTCCTGAGCCAGAAAGCGGGAGGTACCTGGGATGCAGGAGGAGGGTAACCTGGCAGGAAGGCAGGGAAAGCCAAAGAGTATCTTGGATGGTTTAACTCCTGCACAGTCAATATGACCAGGAGAGACAGAGTATGCTGAAGCTTCTATTTGAATTTTTGTCTTTGCTTTTATTAATGCAATGCAATACAATCTTTCCTTTCCAGTAAGATTTTTTTTATATGAATGTGTGCCTGTGTATTAGATACAGGCATATATATTGCCTCTTGACTAATTTCCCAAGGAAAAAAAAGTATTTTCTCAATTTACAAGGAGACTTTATTTTTTTTTAGAAGGTAACTTGCAAAACAAGTTTGAAACCAATGCATCTTCAGGCCCTCTCCCTTCTGAATAAAATACAGGACATCCTCCCCGTACATCTCCTGTGTGATACTGTAAAGTTACTTTGCAGTGAGGGAATTCAACTTTCAGGGTGTCACTTATCACTGTCAATAGTCCTAAATATTAGGTGGTTTATTTATAATTCCAGCATTAATCCTTATATGAAGGCAACACTGTACTGTACATAAAAATCCTAAGGGATTGAAATCAAAGAAATTTTTCATGGAACTAGGAAGCATTTGATATGACAAATACTTCATAAAATTAGAAAAGCCTTATCGTTTAAAAGATGAATAGCACTGAGTTGTAACTGCCCTGCTGTGCTTTGCATTCTGTCTGCTGGTATCTAGTATTTCAAGTGCATATATCATCGACCTCCTTATCTGTACTTTACAATCTTTTTTTTTCTTTTTTGGTGGTGTTACAAAATTTTTGCTGATCACTCATCTTTAAATTTAGTTTTGGAAGTGTTCAGTGGTTAATTTAAAGTATGCTTAAGGTAACATTTAAGCTCAAATTGCTGTTCTGGGATTTCTGGGGAGGGGGATGAAAACTTTATTTTATATACTGTCTTTTCCTCCAAGAACACCAGGGAAAACAGATCTCTGGTACAATCCACACACATGACAGGAAAAGATACTGTTTTTTCCCAGTAATTTATCACCTTCTCTATGATGGAAAGCCTAGTTTTCCAAAAGAAATATCAGGGAGAAAAAAAAAATAAACTGAAACAAACTCATATTCAGTACAGGTGGGAAACTCTGACTAAAAGACAAGATTATTTCCTATACTTCTGATGGACCTTGGTCTATTAATTACAAATTCTAATAGGGATGCTAAGGTATTAGCCTGCTGTGTATTTATTGTCTAGTTTGTGGTGGGTTTTGGGGAAAGATGTTATTCTGTGAAAAATCTGTTTAGACATTTCATAGCACATCTTAAATGAACACCATTTTCTAGCGTGTTTTCAACCAAGCGAAATGTGATATGTCATTGTGACTGTAACAGAGAACCATATTTTAAAACAGATGTCATTTTTCTTATGATTACTGTATTCCATTATGAATCACCTCTGTTGGGGGGGAGGGAATTAATCTCTAAATGTACAAAACCTTATACCTGAAAAACATTGTGTTCTGGAAACAGTAATAACAGAACACAGTAGTCATCCTGTGCTAGCCTCAAATGCCAGTAGCTCTTCAGAGAAGAAATGCTGAGGTCTTGGAAGATATCACTAGGTATTATAAATATGAATTTTTATAGCAAAAACAACATGTTGCAATACCAATAAAGCCTTTCAATATAAACAAACATAATTGACAGTGTTGGGTATCAAATGATCTATAAAGTACTCTATTCCAGATAAGATGGCTGCGGAGATTTAATAGGCAGCAGAAAGTTGCTATAAAATGTCATAATCTTGCACATAAGAGAGCTGCTAATTAGAATTGTCAATCAGAGATTGATCACTCTCTCATAAACAGTGTAAGATGTTGCTGCATCCAAGCAATTGTGTTATCTTAAGGGTACAAGAAACTGCAGCGTTCAGCTCCTAGCTGTCAGCAGGATTTCATGGAGCGAAGGTCTGTTCTATCACCGCAGTCTGTTCAGCAGCCCTTCCGAGAACACCTAGAGCATCGTGAGCTTCACAGGCTGCTGACAGAAAGGAATGTTGTGCTGCAATGTAATATATATATATCAGACTTTTTTAATTTAGAAAAATAAATTGTAGTGTCATGTTGACTCCCCCATTTTCTTGTTTTGTATATCAACATGTAAAAGGAAAAACTTAACGGAGAGGTTTTTCCCACTCCATGTGGACATTTCTTCCCTAAAGTTTATATATTGCTTTCTCTTAGAATTGCTTTGGCCCTTGTGGGTGTTTTTTGTTGGTGTTTTTGTGTGCGTGTGGCTTGTTGAGAAGGAACTGTGCCTTCTGCAGCTGCATACCAACAGGTGAACTCTGAATCATTTGTTGGCTCTCTTTACATAAATTGTGTCCTCAGAATAGGAAAGTGTCTCCCCAACCGCCTGCAGATATCCAAAAAGAGACTGGTTACAGTTTGCTGTTAAGAGGTTTGGGATGGCAATGCCATGTAGCTACTGAAGGGCACAAAATTTCAAAGTAAATGTCTCTAAACTATTTGTATTTCTCCATGTGACACTCTGCTATCAATCAAAATATCTGTAAAGGAGGAAGAAGTTCTAGGAAAGCAATGTTTTATCTCTCTAGAAAGCCTGGTGTGGTAGGTCACTGTCAGCCCTGCTGAAGGGGACAGAGCAGAGATCAGGATTGTGGTTAGTTTGGTGGGAATTGAAATAATATAATGACGCTGCCTTAAACTTGTGGAAGATCAGGGAGTTTTGGGGTGTCTGAGACAAGGCAGGGTCAGCCTAATATCTGTAAATTGTAACAGTGAAATATTGTGCCTAAGCTGACTATTTTGGGATCCAAGGGTTGCAGAGAGATTTTAGGTAGCAAGGGGTCCCAGGAGGTCTCAGGTCAGACCTCCTGTTCCAGTAGGGTCAGTTCTAGGGTCTGACCCACTTGCTCAGGGTTTGATACACTTAGGTCCTGCAAACCTACGAGGCCGGAGATGGTGTGACACATCTGGTCAAGCCGCTCCCCTGCTTGACTGTCTTCATGGGGAAAAAGGTTTGTCTCGTTACTCTAGTTTTGAAAGATTAGTGTGATAAATGAAAAGATGATGGTGATAGTGAGTCATTCATGACCAAAAATAAAATTACCTTAGGATATTGTCTTGAAGAAAGACAGCAAAGCTTATCCAGATCCCAGATTTATTTTATGGCAGTTGTGGCTAGCCATGGGGAACAACGCCTTGCACTTAAGGTTCATATGCAATGTTTTGCAAAGCAATTCTCAAACTGTAAGTGTTAGGAAGGTTAATTTAATACAGAATTAATGAAGAGACTCTATAACTCATCCTCCCTAATGTTAATCATTCAAAACATCTTTACTTGCTAACTGACTACTGTCAATTATCATCTCTAAGAGATGCTGAATAGGTAATTTCTTGTATACTGATTCTTGTCAGTATTTTATAAAACAGTCAGCATCTCATTCAGAAAGCTTGAAGTTGGAAAGTACAAAAAACCCTCTTAGAACAGATGGTTTCTGTGATTGACGCCCTAATGCACAGTTTCAGCTCTGTCTAGTCACTTTAACAGGAAAGTGTTTTAAGGATTCACCAGTTGGCTTGTCAAATTAGCATCAGGGACCAGTTTGGGTGTAAAATCACAAGCATAAATCACTTGGTGACCTGAGGGTGGATGAAGTATTAACTAAAAGGAAACTTAACTTGAAGAAAAGCCTTTTCTGTTCTCTGATAACATCATCAAGCAGAGAGGTTGACCAGTTGGACCTGATCTCTTTTGTGCGGGGTGTGTGTCCTCCTGCGCTGAAGTCATGGAGGTGCCTACTGCTTGTCCATGAAATAGTTGTAGGGCTAAGAAAGGATATTTGTGAGTCCTTAATGCCAGGGTCTGATGCCCCCACGATCCAAGTACCATCTTAATGGAGGGCTTGTTCAGAAAGCCATGTTTACTGAACTCATGTGAGTGGTGGAATAACATCTTATAATTGACTGTGCATAGTTCATGAAATCTAACAATCATCAGATCCTTTGTGCTGCCTCCACTACGTTCTTAGGAAACTTTACTGCAGTGTAATAAATGCTTGGCTTAGATGATGTTCTATTTAGGTCTTTTTGTTGTGTGGAAAGTCTTTAGCAGAGAGGGGGGCAGACGAAGATGTGGCAAACCAACTACTTCAGTTCACTGAAAAAAAACCCAAACATGTAGTTATTTACTCAGTACAATTCTGCATTATGAATAGTGCCAGAAGACTTCTCTGAACAGAACAAGACCTATAAGAAATCCAACCTCTTAGGGGATGTGGTTTTCTAATTCCTGCTTAAGTTTGCAGGTAATGTTTTTATGCCAATAATACATGCCTGACATGAGAAAAAGCTGTAGAAACCGGAGGGAAAAATAAAGGCAGGGGAGAAGAACAAGAAGGAAAGAGTAGGAAAAAAGAGAAACAGTAAATAAATAACAAGGGAAGGGAAAAGGGAGGGAAAAAAAAAAAGAATTATTTCAAGCGGTTGAAGATAGAGAGGGATGAGTAGGAGGTGGCAGGTTCAAAACAAACAAGGTGTAAAGTGTGGGGGTAAGCTCTGAAATTTCTGCCACAGGATGCTGGGAAAACTTGTACTCTCTCTCCATTGCTTTTTTGTAGTCAATATTACTTCCATATGCTGTACATGTTTAGCTGAGATGTCTTTAGCAGAGAGAAAATAAAAAGACATAGTAAAGAGACTTTAATTTCAGGTAAAAGCCAGACACGTTCATTGAAGAAAAATCCCCTGTGGGTAACTTACTCTTTGGAAAGCATGTCTGGTGGGTGCTGAGCCACTGGCGGTGGGATGGCCAGGGTAGGCTTTTGCTTTTGCTCACTGTTGGAGGTGGGACATGGGATCTGGCAGTGCTGCTGTGGCCCTCTGGGCCTGCTCCTGTGTCAGGAAAGAGAACAATGCTGGCAGAAATGCATGATCAGTGCATGCTGCAAAGGGAAGCTTATAGACCCTAAAAAGAAGGGTGCGAGCAGAGCCAGAAGATTTCCAAAGGGTTAATATCCGTTTCCCTTTGCCCTTCTCATGGCACTAAACTTCCCTGGCTTTTAGCTTCTTCCCTTCGTCCCGGGAAGGTGGCTTCCACTTGCTGCATTCTTTATGACATTGCTGAAACCCATCATTCTCCTTAAGTACACTTTTGTCCTTACGGCTCCCTAGGCAGGTATTATCTCTCACTACTCAGTATTTAGACTTACGCTGTGCTCAAGTCTAGTTTGTGCTAATCTCCTTCACTCTGAGAAATTCCTAATATTTATCCAGAGCATATGCAAGGTTTTCTTTGGAAAGGTGAACATGAGGGTACATATCTCTGAATTGCACACGTTGTTCAAAAGTGTATTGAAATGCACAATTTAGCTGTGTGAAAGTCATTTGAAATGAGAGGACCTTGTAAAATTGCTGTTTGCTTGATGCAGAGATGCCGTAAGGCCATGCTGGTGGGTTTTACTAGCAGCAGCACAGTACAGGTTCTGTGCTGCTGTTAATGGCGCATCCTCAGCAGGATGAGCAGGGAACTGGATCCGGCATCATTCCCTTACAAATCTTGGTCAGTTGACACAACGTAGAGGTGTGAGGTGGTACGGGAGTATGGGTAGTACAGCCCTGGGTTACAGTGAAAAAGACCTAATCTGTGACTATCTGAATCATAATTTTGTTTCTCTCCTGTTAGTAGGCCAGTTCCCTTTATGTACCCTTTGCTAAGGACAACGCTGTTGTCCAAGTATTTTTTCTTTTTTTTTTCTCTTTATGTACCCTTTGCTAAGGACAACGCCGTTGTCCAAGTATTTTTTCTTTTTTTTTTCTCCCCTTTGTAGGCTTTCACAGATGTGCAAGGTGTTGCTTTGCAAGCCATGGGCAAGCTTCCTTTTAACCTGATTAATTTTTTCTTTGATCTATGGAAAATTAATGAACACATCATGTTTAAAATTTAAAAGTACTGTTATGGTGCAGAAATGCTTTGCAAAATGTCATCTCTGCTTAGACTGAGAATAATTATTTGAGTTTTGCATCTGTGTAAAAAAAATACAGTGCTCCAAATACAATGAAATGTATTCCAAAGTTCCATATCTAACATGCAATCAAAATGGAGAGATTATATGTGACTGTAAAACAGAAATGCTTGTCTCTGCTTCTCAAAGATAATTTTCTGTAATTTAACATACATAGAATATAATTATAAACTGTGTGTTTAATTTCAAATCTGAAGTGATAAAACCCCACACAGTTTTAAAGTGAATAATTTGCCTCAGTTTGCAGTTTGTAATCCTTTCCAACCACTTTAAAACAGTATTGCATCACAGACAACGCTTTGTCATCCGTTACATAAGGGAATTTTGTCAGTTTTATTGAAAGTATAGGGGACTGTTTACCTCTGACAAAATTACAATGTAATAAATACGAGTAATGTCAAAGTTTAACTACCCAAACCATTGTTAATTACCCATTTCTAGATGACTATTAGGAGAAAAAAGGAAATTAAAAAAATTACTGTTTCCCTGCATGAAATACTTATAAGAAACTTCAAGTGAGAATAGTATAAGAGTGCCTCCAAGTGGCATCTGTCTGAACTCCACTTCAAACAAAAAGTTTAAGCAGGCTTAAGGAACTAGTTTGCAAAATCAAACTAGACAAATCCTACCATTTTTTTTCTCTTAGTCCATTTCATTCCTTACACCATTATAGACATTTATGTGTACTAGTTAATGGGATTTGCTATGTGTTATTAAGAAACCACAAGAGAAGAGCATTTAATTTAAATCAATGTTCTGGTAGGAAGTAAAGACATTTCTCTGTTTGCAATAGTCATTCTTAGATTAATTTTAATGGTTAAATTAAGCATATTGACGCAGTATGTCATGGCATCAGCCTTTCCTGGGAACTGCCTCTTTGCAGAAATTGTGTTTTCCTTTGCTTTTGTAGCACTTCCCCACGAAGGGTTCCCCAGCTGGTATCCGAGCAAGGGCTGAGGGCCAACTGCCGATCTGCACCACGCATGGCTTCGCAGGACTCTGCCCCGTGTTCAGGCTGCACCGCTGCCGTTGATGTCTGTAGAAGGAGTAAGGGTAGACTATGCAACGGGGAGACTTTTTGCCCTATGGCTGAAGGTAAATGGAGCGACTAACTGAAAGGGAAGATCTATGGATTCAGTAAACTGTGATGGGGTAGTGCTGAGAAGACTGGAAGAGCCTGTATGCTCGCTAGTGCAGGACGGTGAATTTTGCAGGCATGGTCACATGTTGGAAAACCATGGGAAAAGAGAGAAGTGTGTTGTCCTGTGCTCTCTGAGGTCTGGGCTCCGACTAGACCAAAGGAGCATTTGAATATCAAGCCCCCCTTGGTTCTGAAACTCATTGGAACTAGAAAAAAATCTGTTCAAAACACACAAGAGAAAAGTACTTTTTTTCCACTGTGGAAGTGAAGTTCTGGGGCTGACTGTCTCCGGAGGTTGTGGAGACAGACAGCATCAGCGTGTTCAAAAAGAGATTAGACAAATCCATGGATAACAAGTCCATGAAAATATACTGACAGAAGGGATCAGGCAGAGATGTCTGCACTAATATCCCTAATCCAAGAAATGTGGATGTTGGAGAAGACAGCGTACCATGGCAAGTCACGCAGGCTCTCCCAGCTGGACTAGATGGATCAAGGGTCTCGCCCAGTAGGGAATTTCCTTTGCCCTTAACAGAGATTATACCCCACATGTTGAAGAGAACTGATTACAGAGTGGTTTATGTTTGGTTTTTTTTTTCCTCTACTAGATCTTCAACTGTAGTCCTGAAGTTTCAATCACCAAAGATGAAAATCACTCATATAAAGAAGACTTTACGTGGAATTTAAGAATGATACAAAATTATACATAGCAACAAGTCTACAAGTTCCATGACCTTCATGTGGCTTTTTCATCTAGGTGTCTGAAGTTATTGTATCCTTTTTAAGAAGGAAATAACTTGATATCTAGGAGAAAATCACTGTCAAAGAAACCTACTAATTTAAACAATCTTCCATGATTGACAGCTTATAACACCCACAACTAATATGTAGCTACCTGATGGCAGACTTCACAGTTTACAGATAGATTAAAAGAAAGCAGGAAACTCATTCTTACTTTAGAGTGAAATAGTATAGCATATATTCATCCTTCCTTTGAACAAGCAATCTGTTTAAGAGAGAAAAACAGCTGATATACATTAGAAGAAAAACAGAAAATATAAATAAAAGTTGCACTTACATTGGTTTGTGTTTTTGTAGAGGTCTTTATAAACACAGTAGCATTTAACAATACCTATTTGTATAAGTCTATCTACACATTAAAGAGTCGGGACTTAAGTTTAGACATGAAATGAATAACACCAACAATACAGCCTGAGAAAATACAATTGCAAATACCCGATGTTTGTAACCTGCATCGAGATTTACCTTTGCTCTGAATGGCTGCACTTTTTGCTGAATGTTTTCAGTGTCTATCTTAAGACTGTTGTGTTTTCACCTTTTAAAGATAAATCATGTTTAGCTCACTTCGAGTTTTATGCGTGAAATACTTTAGTTTCTCTTCAATAGTGATTTGCAGTTTAGTAATCCTTGGAATGGCTTTGTCGGAGGAAAGAGCTTTGTTAGAGATCAGTCTGCAGGAAACAGAAGATTTAAGAGACTAGCTAAAATAGTGGGGAAATTTGGGAAAGCGTATCTGAACAACCTATCTGAGAAAAAAAGAAAATAGTAAATGAGAAAAAGTACTGTCAGAATTTTCTCAGATTATAATATGCAGTTTATGCAGCTGGCACATAATACTCCAGACCTTGATCCATAGGAAGCTCAAAACAAGTTGAAGACAGGTAGGCAGAACTGAGCTAGCAGGAGCTGAAGGTCATTGGAAAGACTGTGTATTATTTGCCACTGGCATGGAGAGTATTGCCCTAAATGGAAAGCATTTTAGAATCATTTTCACAGAAAAAAAATGTTGGTAGACTCCTGTTTTGCCCATTGACTCTCTCAATTCTTTTAAACACTCCTGAAAAGTATCATCAAAGTAGGTTCCCTGTCTTTAAACATCGCTATTTTTTCTTTTTTCTAATGTGGAGCCTTTTACTTCTCCAGGACAACTAGTGACATGTCAACCAATAAGAACTGGTTATATCACATTAGCAATATATAATGTATTTTTCAGGAAGATGTAAGTATATATAAGTTGCACAGTGACTGCATTCTCTATAAAGAAGTGCTCAGTTTAACAAAAAAAAAGGAAAGAATAACTTCCATAGCTGATAAGCTAAACCAGCTTTTCAAAATTCATCCATTGAAAGCAGAGCCATGTAACAGCAAATGAGGAGAACTCAAATTATGCATAGGCATAAGCAAACATGCAGTGAAGTAGGGATGGAACAACTGCATCTCAGGTTTGATGCAGTAGATATTTTGCAAGGACAATACCATTTCACTTGCTAATTGTGAAATAATTTTGTACTCTTTTTTTTTTTCTTCTTCCTCTCAAGTCTTCTTCAAGAAGTGCCTGCTGGCATCATCCTGTGCTCACAACACAGTGACTAGCCAGAGAATACATTGGAGCCAGAACGGTGACACAGCTGATGGCAGTGGCCATGGCAATGATTTGACATTTTAGTTAAAAACCTTTAAGCACAATGAATCATAAGAGCTTTAGACCAGATTCAACACAGCTGATTTAAGATAGTATGATTTATGCCCCCATCAGCTCTTGTCTCAGTATGTCTTGGAGGACAAGAGTCTTCTGCAGTATTTTCTAATTAATATGACTGCAGAAAGAGAGAGAATCTGTTGCCCAGTGGTTAGAAAACAGAGGGAATACAGGCCACCCATGTTCAAGCATCTGGTTTGAGGCAATCGGATGTTTGCCCTCCAAGCAGCTATTGTGGAAGAGGGAAGCTCCTACTGCTTTGCTACCCACTGATGCTGGACCTGTGAAGTAGCCACAGCCTCCTTATTCTGCTTTCTGCCAGCATCTCTGCATTGCATCAATTTGATCCTTGGTTTTGCTCTTTTTATCATCTTTCAAAGAACAAAAAGTGAAGAGATTTTTGCGATGGTTACACTCCGTATCCAGGTACTGAGAAGATTACTCCTCTGGCTTTTAAATCTCTTTATTTCAAAAGATTATCTGCTAACTACCTATATCTCTATAATCTTATCAAAAAGCAATTGTTCAGAAATTCTTTAGAAGGCAATAATTCAGCATTAGGTAACTAGAGAACATCTCAAACTCACAAGTATATAATGAGTTTAATTCTTTTGTAGAAAATTAATCTCAGTTCATAGTTTTGTGAAAGTACTGCTTGTAGCTCTTCTGCTAGAAAATTGTTAAATAACATTGTCGGCATGATTCAGCATTAGTCAGGAGTGTCACCGTTGCAAAAAAAAGTGAGTCAGGCTCTACCATGAGTTACAGAGGAGACGGACCCATACACTAACTCTGAAATACCATATAAAAGTTCAATAACCCGACATGTCATTGGAGTCAGAGCCTCATTTTGTTCCCCAGGCAAATAGAAATGTAAAGATTTAGTTAAAAGTATGAAGACATATTTAAAAGCTTCCTTAAAAACCAAATAGTGGTCCCATGATATTTCACATTTTAAGACATTACTTTCACAGCCAGGATAAGGCTAATCTCAAAGTGTAGGAAACAGCAACAGGAGGTTGCCTTTCCTCCTGATTTTCTTTGGTTAACTGTTCTCTCAGATGAAGGGAGAGTCTCTCTCTCTTCTCCCAGAAAAATCAGTCCAGTGACTTGGCTCTGTCTTTGCCTGGATTATACCCCTTCTTCCGTGAGGGCCAGTGGGGGTTTCAGGCAGGAGGTTTCTCTCCAGCGGTGTCCTCAGTGAAGCTTGACTTGTTCTTTCCTTATCTGTTCAGCCCTTCTCCGTGCTCTGTGCAATGGTAAGTGCCTTGGAAGGTGCCCAGAAACCTGATGATTTCACTGCTTTTTTTTCTCAGGAACCTCAGAGGGATGAAGCGGGTGGATATTTCCCCTGCGATGGCAGAAAGGCGGCTCTGGCAAGGTCAAGTGTGGTTTGTGCAGAGTTCTGGAGACAGTGTTGAGAACCAGACTGGTCAGTGACCTTCTCTCTGTAGGAATTACTGATATTTTAAGAAACGCTCAAGCCATTTTTCCAGTTTTTGTCTTGGGTTTTCAGGTCTGTAGAAGACAAAAGATTCAGAAGGCATCTTCCCAAGGAGGGAAGGTCCACAGTAGCAATTCAGTTAGAAATCAGATAGTCCCATACATCCCGTGCCTTCCCGTATTATCTCTGGTTTACCTTCGAGTTTGTGACCATCTGCTCGTACTATTTGCATCTATATTTATTTGCGTGTGTGTATATATTGGTGAATATATCTCACATAGCCACCTTTTCCTTAAGTAACACCCCCCAAAACGTGGCAGCAGAAGCTTCGGTTGTTGAGATAATTCTCACCCACCAGTGTGGAGGAAGAACTGGTCCTAGCCCGTTGCCATAGCAATTTTCAGAGGTGTGAATGTGGCTTAATAGTGTCATCTTGGAGCACTATAAATCTAAAGTAATGCCTGCCAAACTATTACATTCTGAAAATTCCATACTAAGGGAGTTAATAAAATTGATATGTGTGCAAATGGCATTTATAAGTTGCACATTACCAATAGTGTGCTTAGTCCCATTCCAATAAAAATAATTTGCAAAACTTGCGTTGACTTTATGGCATTCAAGACGAGGCCCAACATCTAGCTGTGATTAAGTATGCAGTCTTGACAATTCGATGAAGAAAAGATAAAAAGTAATGATCCTATGGAGAACAAAGCTGCTTGTCTATTTATCAACAAACACATTCAAAATCTTCCATCATTAAATTATACATCAATAATATTATAAAATGGAAAGGAAAAAAAGCAAGTGTCAAACTAAAATCTTTGATGTAAAAACTTGTGCAAGAAGATGAAAAGCAAAGCCCAATATAACTGTCTAAAAATCTGCTAGGTGTATAAAATAGTATGTACCTTTTCTCTACCATATGACTTTATAATTAATGCTAAATTATTTATTGTTATAATTAGCAATGGTTGAATAATGATCCTTAGCAAAACTGTGAAATATACACTTACAACACTTCTGCATGTTTTATATTATTGTTACGAGACAAAAAGGCAAGAGTTTTAAAAACATCTTCAGCCCATGTCAGTTGTAAGGAAAATGCAAATTACATTAATTATTTAAAAATCAGTAATATTATGGCTATTGCTGTGGAAGAGGGACCATATTAAGGGGACAACACATTAGACTGCCATGTCTCTAGGGTCTATTTATAAGTAGAGGGCCGAAACAAGCAGAAAGCATGAGAATGATTCAGTTTTTCGTTTTTCTTTTTTCTTTCCTTTTTTTTTAAAAAAAAAAATAGGATATGCTATCTCATTTATTCTATTCACCTAATATCAGTGTAATTCTGTAGACTTTAGTGGAATTGCTTGTGCACAGCTTTTGAATAGAAGAGAACCCTGTATTTTTTTTTTTTATTGCTAATGGATGTTACTCCTTGTTAGTATCTTTAGAATAGCAATTTTATCTGTACGGGGCAGGATTTCTGAAGACAATACTCGGTAACAAAGATGCTCCAGTCCTTCACGAAGTTGCTGGTACTCACCAGTCTGCTCCCCAGTGCAGTGCTGTCAAGGTATACCAGGGCATGCTAAGGCAGTGTAGGTAGATGGGGATGGGGAACAGCTGGATGAATGACTACTTTCTGAACTGTAGCTTTTGGGTAGAAAAAGTTATTTGCGTTATTTCACAATGTGCTCAGTCATGTATTTCCACACAGTAAATATTGGTGTGTCACCAGCCAAATTTTGCAGATGCATGGCTAGTTATTTTATTTCAAGAATCCAAGCAAATATAATTTTATGCCTTTCTATAAAACAGTCTACCCCACACTGCAACTTATCTGTTAAACTACTAGTCAACCAACACATTTATTATGTATCAAGGTCATTCTTTATTGTAGCAATCAAAGACTTTACACTAAAAAAAAAAGACTGAAATATTCTGAACAGATACTTTTTAATTATACTAACCTGATCCTGTCTTTTAAAATTATATATCAGTGTGTCATGGTTACTTTGCAGTGTTTGCTTTTCAGGGAATAGAAATTGAGGACATGATTCTTCTTACAGTGAAAAATGAACCCAGAAAAGAGCAGTGCAAAGGAAGGGACAGAAATACTGCGACCACCGGTCCTTCACCAGGAAGGTCCAGGGTCACCGGAGTGATGGTGTCTGCAGCGGAGAGTGACTAACTTTGTCTTAGAAAGCCTTGAAAGATTTTGCAGCAATTTCAACAGGAATTATCTACCAGGTTGTATGGTTCACTTTATGCTACGAAGTTTGTATAAATAACACAGATTTGCTTTCACTTTGTTTTTCCTTCTCATCCTCCTTCTCCTCAGCTAAGCGTAAACCTCAGCCTCTTTTTGTTTCTCAAGAAAGGGCTGGAGCTGGTTTCCAGCAATTATTCGGAAGTAAAGCAGATCAGCGTAGCAAAGTTAAAGCAATAAAAATAACCATACAGACAGGAAAAATATTGCATGATGGATTCTGATCTCCTGTGTTTCGGCATTAATCACAGTATTGATTTTAACAGGGATGACTTCTCAGCATAGTGACTGTAGCTGCTTTTTGTCCTTTTTATTTCACTGCGGCTGATTAGTATCTGTCCTACGTCCATTGTCCAGAGAGAGCGCTTTCAGAAATACTTTTATTTCTTTTCTTCAGTAAAATAATTACTTGAAGAGATTAGACCTAATAACTGTGGTTGAGTCATCTTGTGTTCTTATTGGATTATTATGGAAAATTAAAAGAGAGATATATACTGAATTTGCTAAAAGGCCTGTTGCACTACATGCCCATAAACTGTAGATTATTTCAGTTCAAACCATTTTGATAGAAATCTTGCAGGAAAATATCAGGTTGTGGCACAGGTTCTCCACAAAAGTGAGAAAGGTGTAAAAGAAAAACAATATACCAACTTGTCTGAAGGTGGAACTAATACCTGGAGCCAATGAATGGAATAAAAAATTTTTTTGCAATTAGCATGCTCCATAACAAGAATATTTGAGTTGCTATATTGTATTGGACAATTTCTGTGAAGTGAATTAAATCCTATATTAAAATTGTCATCGTTGTCTTCCTGCCATGTGTAAATGTGCAAATATACATGTACAGCATGAACATGTGTGTATCTCAGCATATCACAACACTTCTCTTTGGTGTCCTGTTAATCTGCCTCTCTACAAGTACATCTTTGCGCAGGCGGTTTCCCATGAAAGGAATATTTTTTCTGTTCCATTCATGATCCTTGTTAAGACTTTTTCTTTTTGAAAGCTCTTTCTAGGAAATGTCATAGTCTCAATTATTACTGACTTCAGTGGTGCTGCTCAGAAGTTAGATTGCTCAAAAACTTTATACTTGAGCTGTAGTTGAATAATTAGATACTGCTATCTGAAGGTTTAGTTGCATCTTTACCTCTATCCCCTGATACTTCTCCGTTCCCTGCACTTTCTTGCTTTGTGACAATACAGGTATTTTGCTGACCCACTTCAGCAGATGCCTTGGGAGTGGGTGTCACAAATTGGATGCCAAAGGCTGGGGGATACAGGACATAGTCTTTTCAATGGCAGCACCAGCTTAAACTGAGCGTAAAGCTATGGCATTGCAGGTATGAGAGGTTTCTATGAAAGCATAACTTAGGTGTGCATCAGGGTAAGTTTGTGTAAAAAAAGCTCTTAAACCCAAAAAAGAACCGGCAGCAGACTGATGCTTGCCTGCAGAGACTGTATCAGTGGGAACCGGGAGAGCTGAGAGGGTACGTGCAGGGGCTAACAGTGTAGTTCTACTGCAGCTACCTTGTCTTGTAATGTTTACATCTCTATATTTAGCATAGAAGGTGACTATGAAAGTGATAGTTCTTCATATATAAACTACTAACATTTCATGTTCTTTACTATAAAAACAACTGCAACTGACTTCAGTGCAATGTATTTTATCATTATTAAGGTTGACCTTCTTTGTTAGATCTTCTACTGCCTAATCACCATTCTAAATATTCCTGCAAATGTGTCTTGGCTTCCCTGGACTGGTACTTTAACCTCTGGAAAACTATTTTTCTTGAACTAATGTGCAATTCTCATTCAATCAAGAGTGACTGGGCTTGACTCTGTAACCTCTCGAATGCAGTAAAATCACTAGAGTAACGCTTAATGACACAGAGGGCTAAAATATATTTTAAGATTTGCAGGGCTGTTACTTTCTCAATTTCAAATTTATCAGACAATTAAAATAATTAAATATTCAGTCTCCATTTAACTTAACAGAGATGTTGGGCCTACTTAACAGACTTTATTAAGCTCATGGGTCAAAATTAATTTGTTAAAACTACTTAATGCAAGAGAGATTGTCCCATATTACATCTGTTTAATGCTAGTCTACAAAGAAGCCACATACCAGATTTCTAATTCAATGCTTACCAGTCTTTAGAACATTGTTTCAATCCATTTTACTGAGTAAATTTGACTGTGACAAAATCAAATAACAAATTAGTTGCATCTTCTGTTAATCATTGATTATAAATTAGACATGCTAGCTCAACTGAAATGTCTCTGAGGATGTGAATATTAGAGTTAATTGTTTAATTTAGAAAAGAGCTAGAAAGTTTGTTTCCATTTGTACTGGTTGTAATCCTTTGAGATCAACGTATTTGGACAGTCTCTTTACTTAATAAATGACACTGTCTTTCAAATACTGACTCCTTTAGATGGACCACTGTTTAGAGAGTAACTGATACCTGGACAGCCAATGTATTTGTTTCACTGTAAAGTTGACTCTCATTCGTTGGTGTGTTTTCCATGATCACACTTCTTGCATAGAAAGATTGCACAGTTTGTCAATATTTGTAGAGCTATTTAATAGGACCTTATTCACGTAACTAAGTACCAGCTTAAGTCCAATCAAGTCAAACATATTAAAACTAAGCCTTTGCTTAAGAAGTTTCCTGGGAAAACAGAACGAGTAACAAACCATCAGCTGACAGAAAAATGCTTAACCTTAAATATTATTTAAAGACATTCCAATCATTTATTTCAACTACCTTAAAAGTCCTGCATGGGAAAGTTATCTTTTAATTTTGTGCCAATATGAAACCTAGCACAATGGAAATGTGGTTCTTGGCTGATAGTCCTGGGTGCTACTGTGTTACAAAAACAATTTTAAACCCTCTTATTTCTTACAGTTCATTCTTCAAAGGCTTAGAGTCAGACTTGCTCAAATCTGCTTATTATCAATGGAAGGCAATAGGGCTCTTAGAAATGCCACTGGATGCATGCTGAGCATTCATCCTTAATATTTTAATGATAGGACTGATAGTCAACTATGAAAAAAACCCGTGAAGAGACTTTAATGCAAAGATATGGTGATGACTTTGTTGACTCAAGAACTCAGCTGGGGAAAGTAGAGAGAGATGTGCATCAAAATGAGGACTGTCACCAATTCAGTGGTGAACTCTCGGAGCAGTCCTTTTTCTTAGCACTTTATATGAGAAAACTCTCTGAGGAGTTTGATTAAGAGCAGTTAGCTCTGTGAATCCCAGAGGAACAGTGTAATAAAAAAGAAAAAGAGAACAGGCAGAAGCGAGAATCAAGAATATTGTTTAAATGAACTTTACCTCTTAGTAAATAGCAAAGTTTTTCCCTTTCCTTTTGCTATTTATGGCAATGTTTAGATGGGTGTATGCTGTAGGTTAACATGTCATCTGAGTGTGCCAGCCTGCCAAGAGGCATCATGTCTAACTTTTCAGAAGTCACATCTCTATAAATGCCATATATTCTTTAAACAGCTGTTTAATTAGGACAAAGAACATTTGGAGCATCATTTATTCTAATGTATAGCTGGAGGCACATGCCATCCGTTAAACCTACAGAAGGGGCTCTGTTTTTGTGAAATGCAACAAACCAGTGGATTTCACAAAAGCAACAAATTCTGTTCATTTGACTGACATAAAGTTTAAGATTTTTCCAATTATTTTTCTGTTTTGCAAAATACAGCTTCGGTTTTACAAGCGCATCTTAGACTCAGCCCGTAGCATAAAGACAGACATTGAAACTAATGAAATACACTTTTGGTAAGTTACGCCTGTTTTCAGAATGTGAGAGGGAACACGACCCCGGTGCGGGCGGACTGTGGCTGGGAGCAGGGTGCGGGCTGTTCCAGTGTCGGGGAGCCAGGAGATGCAGGTGACAGCAAGGCCAGCTGCAATCAATAGCCTTCTATTAAAAAATTGCTGATATTGAGGTTTCTATGCAGAAGGCATTTAAGTGCATTATTTAAATGCTTTCAGTAGATGCTTAAACTCAGAGTAAAGTAAGTACGTGTTTAACTATGCACAGATGCTTTCCTGAGCTGGTGCCTAAACATAAGGGGAAAAATTTTTCAACAGTGCTTCTAATGACAAAAAAATACTGTCTTAATGAAATCAATATAAGCATTGGAATAATCTCCCCAGGGAAGTGGTGGATTTCCCTGCATTGGACACTTTTAAGATTCAGCTTTACAGGGTGCTGGGCCATCTTGTCTTGACCCCGCTTTTGTCAAGAAAGGTCGGACCAGATGATCCTTGAGGTCCCTTCCAACCTGGTATTCTATGATTCTGTGATTTATCTTGCCATTTCAAATTAGTATAATGATCAGAATGAACAAGCAAGTTTAGAAAGTGTAACCTGTCAGTGCAATGATAAATCAGGCAGGCTTCAGAATATCTGGTCAGCCTTCCTGGTGATTTATGAATGTCAGAGACTTAATAACTGAAAAAAATTGCCTGAATCTTTCTGTCTTGCTGTTTGTGTTTGCTGTGCCCTGTGTTTTAAAATAACCTGTGTGAGTGTTTTTATCAGTATTCTAAAACTTTGAACTAAATACAGAGAGAAATCTATGTTGATGTAATTAATCTCTGTTTCTGGTTACTTTCTACATAAGTTTCTCTAAGTCAAAACCCCATAAAGCCTTTCTACTAGAATACATATGTTTTCTTGTGTATCACATTAACTTTTTCTTAGATATACTTCTTGAAATGTACATTTCACTTTGATACTCTAAGCATCTCTAACAACAACAGGAGTATATCTATGAAAACAAGTGTACATGATATAAAAAAAAAGGGAAAGGAGAAAAGACACTGCAGTTAGCTGCATCTGCTCCAGTATATGTGCTACCAGCCTCAAACACAAAATTGGATAAGCTGAATTTTGCCCAAGCTGTGAAAGATACAGAATAGAGTGGAAGATGTCTCTGCTTTTCTGATAGTGAATATTGTCATTCCTGAATGTTAGTTGAGATTCAGTCAAAGAACCCGAAGGTTTGATACTGCTGTTTCCTTGCATACAACCTTTCTCTTAACTTCTGGAGGAATCTTTCAATGGCAGTTATGCACTCCATCTTAATATTTTTTGCATATAAATTTTAATATAATGTTAAGCAACAGTAAATTATATTCAACCTACCATGCTGTATATTACAATAGTGCAAAACATTAGACACAGCACTTAAACTAGATGATCTCCACTTTGAGAAAGTGGGAAGTTTTTTCTTTTTTTAATTTTAGCATCATAGAAGGTTTAGTTGGGGTCATTTTCACCTGTTGTAAAATTGGACTAGTTAATAGTCCTTTTCCTAGACTGGAAAATGTCAGTAGAATGGTGCTGAACTCTGGAATGAAAAATTACATAATTACAGCTGTGAGACATTTTAGTCTTTGCAATGTAGATGTTGCAAAATCAACACCAAAACGGGAGTTAAATCTGGTAGCAGTCGGTCTTCTTTCCTACTTCTTAAATTTTGAGGATTTTACATAGTTTGTATTCCTCTTTAAGTATACCTAGTAACCTGATATGCTTTGCCACACTGGCACTTATCGTGAACTCAAATTATCTCTATAGCGGCATGAAGATTGGCCTCATATAATCATGCCACGTCATAATGGGTCTGCATAAGATGTGTCATTCTCTTCTGCACAAAGTTTAAGCTGATCCCCTCCCTCCTCAGTAAATTAGACACTTCAGGAAATCAAACTGAATAATCAAACACTTAATAAAAAATGCATCATGATATGTCAGCCTATGTTATCAACTTGGGAAAAAAAAAAGCAGTATAAAAATGCTCAGACAATAATGATTTTCATGAATATAAACATTAATGCTAACTTCAACCTCATTGTACTTCTTCTGAGATGTTTAAACCCTTTTACCAGATTAAGTTTACTTCAAATCTTTTTGACAAACTGCTTCATTAAAAAACACACAAGTTGATAAATGATTATGAATGAACAGATTATGAATATGGAGTGAAATTAGGTCACGTCAAAGGTATCTGTACAATGCACACTTGTAAATATTTATCACAGTCCCATCACTGACACTGGTAAGTCCCACTGAACAAAGTCGCTCCAGATCTTCCTGTCCCCACTTGCAATTAGTTTTAAAGCAGATAAAAGAGCAAGACAATTTTGCAAAAGGGTTTTTATTTTTCAATAGAAGACTTTTTCTGTATTTCCTCCAGAAATGAAGAGGAGGACAAAGTATTTAGAGTTTTAGGTGATGATTTACGGGGAAAAAAAAAAATATTCAGCTTACTTTGGCAACAAAAATATGTAACTTGTCATTGAAAAGTGACACTGTGCCATTTTCAATGATAGAAATTTCACAAATGTACAATGTGAATAATACATTGTTATATATATATGAAAAAAATTCTCCTTAAACTGTTCCTTTAGTATCAGTTTATTTTAAGGTTTTGACTTCAGTTCCCATTATTTTGGACTGTGTATGAAAGCACTGCAACCTTACATATGCTTATGTAGCATATACCTATATGTATAATTTAAATATACATGGCATTTATAGCATTGAAATATACAGAACAGAGTCATGTGGGCAACAATAAATTTCTCTTTATATTTGCAAAGTAAATATTGTGGGTTTTATAATATTTGCCTTCTATGTAATACTTTATTGAAGCACAAACAGTTTACTGTCCCTATCAAGAAATGGCTAAAAATATTTCTAACAAAAGAAACCATGATCATGATGCTTTGGGACAGTGTGAGAAATTGCTACGGAATTAACGCTGTTTTGTATTTTGTACATGACACACACATCCAGCCCAAACTATGGTGGCCCATAGCCTTTGCTGATCTGTGGGTAACAATTGTAACAAGTAACAAGGCATTTTAATTTGACTTTTCATTTCCAATATTCAGTGGTGATGGTCAGCCTTAAAAAACAAACAAACAAAAAAAAACCCAAGAACACCCCCCCACCCCCAAAAAAACCCAAACCACCAAATAAAAACCCCCAAAAGCATCCAACATTTATGTGTGACCCATGTCCTGGAAGGTCATTTTCCTACTTAGTGTAAGGTTTAATTTTCCCATGTTCAGTCAAGCCAGTTTCTCAAAGCTGTTCGCAGAAGCTTGCTCCTAGTAAAGATTTAAGTTGCAGTGAATATACTCATGTATAATATTCAGTCTTGCATTAACTTTAATGCAGTATTTTATAGTAAAGTTTTTTTACAGGACATAGTTTAGTTAATGTGATAAAACATTAAGTTAATACTCCGCTCACCAAAATTTATCTTACAACTGTTTTTGGGGTGTGTTTTTTTTTTTTTTTTTTTTTAAATCACTTTGCAGGGACAAAGTCATATGCAACTTGAAGCACCTAGTTTGGCAAATACATTTAAGATGCCCAAATATCAGTTGCCATTAAATGACTGTGGTAAATGTTGCTTTGAAAATACTTGTTTTACAAGGAAAAAGAACAGTACAAGTGTAAAAGTTATTTTCTAATACTTTGTTTGTTGTACCTAGCAGCACTTCAAGATGTCTGTGAAGCAATCCGTTATAACAATGACAGCAATGACAATCTGAAGTGAACGGGTACATCATAAAAGTACTAATAAAGTTCCCCTGTATTCATTAATGTACCTTGTAATAGACCAGTTAGAAGACAATTTGTTCTTTCTTTCATGCAAATAGTTCTATTAATGGAGCAAAGAGAATGATGAAAATTTAAAAGGTACACTAAAACACTCTGATGAATATATGGGCTGAGTGGTGTTTCTGTAGCTGGGATATTGAGGGGAAAATAGAACACTAACGTGCTTGGTATTACCAGCCCTCAGTCTGGATTGATTTAGGTATTTGGGGGGAAAAAAAAAAAGGTTACATTGCCCCCCCCCAATTGTTTCAGCTGTTTCTGTACAGCTACACAAATGACTTGAAGATTAATACTGATCCAAATACATACATAGTGCAAAAGGGTCGTAACTCCACTCAGTTCAATAGATTTGTACCAACGTGGAAAAGTGTAGGGTTTGACACAATCTTTTGTTGTTGACTGACGATGGGTTCACAACGTATTTCAGATTCTCTACATATTTAACTTTGATATTTTAGCTATCCAAAGCTAGAAGCCTGAGTAGGTTATACAAGAAAGACAGGTATCTGCAGACAGTGACTCAAAATACCTCCATGAGATACCAGAAGTTAAATCGTATGAAGATGAGCCTGTGGTTACAGATTTCGGAGGTATGATAGTTGACAGGGAATATTCCGGTCTCTCATCCAGTAGATAATTGAAGCTTTTACTTATCTATGAATATAATTTTGAAGTACTCATTCTGAGTCTTCCTATTGTGAATTTATTAGTTGTGAAAAGGAAGCTTATTGGAGAAGTTATATCTGTGTTTTACAGATTAACATATACCCCAATCTGGAAAGGGATTTGTATACATAACGTTAAGCTCATCAGATTTAATAGAACTATTTGTACACTTAAAATTCAGCACTGGCTTTATTATCTAGCTAAATCAGGATTAAACAAATCAAAGACTAGGTTCTTACTGACTGTAGGTAAGTTTGGATCAGGGCCAACACTGTTGTCATCACTCAAACTTCTTTGAAAGGCTTGAAGAGTATCACTAAACACAGAAATTAAATAAGAATAACTTTGTGGTGCTTTTAGTGTTGTTCCTGTTGTATATTTTGTGAGTCACCAGCTCATCAGAATATGCCGTTACAGGAAGAAATCTCACAGCTAAAGCTCTCAAACTGTGATAGAATTCTGCAGTCTGATACCAAAAACCTGCAAAAAAGTTGTACAAAACCCTAAACCACATTACTCTGGGATTTCCTTCCGAGGGATAAATAGAGAAGCACTGGTGGCTCTGTGAAGGAGCTGTATCATCTATTTGCTGAAATGGCTTGATGCAGCAGAGTATCTCAGAAAACGCTTTGAAAATTTAGCACCCAGTGATCTCAAGCTACCTGGAGAAATAAACCCCTCAACATTTTTATATCATTTCCCCTTTTCAAGCATCATGGACGCTCTGGAAGAGTCGTCTTCTATGAGTCCTTCAGGAAGGAACTCCTCTGAGGGCTGAGCTTTTCCTCTGCATTTAGACTTCAAGGATATGTTCAGAGCTACAGTGACACCTTTCCTCCATCAGTCCTTGCAGAATATAAGACAATCTACTAGGAAATAGCAAACAAGCTTTTTGCCTTTTTTTATAATTATTAGATGCTTTGCCCTAGAAAGGAAAGCCCTATGGAGATATTATCACTTTCTATTATATCTGAAGGTTCTTAGAGTGATTTCTGTAGACTCCTATTACAGTTTCGTAGTGTCCTATTGATTTTGTTTCTCTTAAGGGCTTTCACACCAAAAGATTGTGTATAATACAAAGCACAATAAAAGAAATTGCTAAGCACTAAGGATTATTATTCTTTGTGTTTACTGTTGTACCAACTATATGAAAAAAAAAAAAAAGGCTGAGGCAGTGTACTTACGACTACTGGGATTTGTAGTTTGTCCTGTGTAAATGTATGCTGACCTCCAACCATTTGAGATGGTAAAATCAATAATAAGAAATCCACCCACCATTTATTATAGTGAAATTGTTATGCGGGGTATATATTAAGAGAAAATGTTTTATCTACAGTGTACTGCATCATGTAACATATCTGTATTTTTTTGAAAGCACCTATCATATCTGTGTGGATATTATATTACTCTGGCATAATAGCATTGCACTGGCAATCCAAATACACTTTTTTTCTTACAGGCTATATTTATGGCCAAAATAGTCTCAATTTTCTTCACATAAAATATGAAGTATAATCTAATCTTTCTCTTTCTGATCGAAGTGTACTGTAATTCTATTCAGTCTTCAGCCATTCTTTAAAATGACTAATGATAGAATTTTGAAAAAAATACAATAATTTCTTTTAAAAATAAAGCTGAACAATGTTTTCTCAGCTATGGAAGTAATTGTACTATTGTAACAAATATTACTGCTACTCCTTCAAACTTTTTTTTAGTTGCATGAGTAATTCTTACTCAAGTAAGGTATGACATTGAATGTGGATCAGCATCAGTCTTGGATGTAATGAAGATGATGTTGTGCTTATTTTGCAACAAAATCTTGTTAGATAAGAACTTCTTGAAAACTCTTTCTGTTATTATATGGTACTGATGAAACTTAAACTTTCACAATGTCACTTGAATTTACAGACTTCAACACGCTACCATTGACTTGTCAATAGAATTCAGGTTGACATCAGTGATGTCAAGAAAAAAGCCTGTTACAGCAGTTTGGATTCTGAAAATTGATAATACCTACAATTTTAAAGAAGATCAGTGGATGTCCTTCACAGATCCAACATCTACAGTAATCATACAATGGCCAAATAAACTAAAATAGGTAGGTATTTTTGAAAATACTGTTCTTAGTATATAGCCAAAGTTTATGACAATATTCCCTCAGGTATCATGTGAAAAAATTCATTAAATCTGGTAATGATTCATGTGGCTTTGCACCTTTTACATAGCTAAGAAATGAAATGTGGAATACAATTAAATAACACAATGAAATGTTAGAAAAAGAACAATATGCTCTTTTAAGTAAAAGAAAGTGCTACATTTACCTACAAACTACAAAATTTAAACCCCTGTGGTTATGAAAAACATTGTGGTGTTCACAAAAGTTGCCTTTTCAATTCCTCAGAAAAGGAAATACAGATAATTTAGTTTCAGACTTCAGTATCCAGGGAAAGAAAGAAAAAAGCAGAGTGGAGTAATAACAAAATGACCTCATTTACCGAGATAGAAATGCACTGTTTACCCTTTGATGTAAAGAATCTCCTCCCTCTTTCAAATGAGGACATATCTTTTATTTCCAGGTTTATGAAGACAGGAAAGTAAGGAGTGGGCAGAAAATTCAGATATTACATAACAGGAAAACATTACAGTTTCATGAGAAGAACTCCTGACCAAAAGAAGTTTAATTCTGTTTGGAATATTTTCTCAAAAAATATTATTGTCCTCAGATTATTAGTTTTTGAGGGCCTCATTATAGTCTATAAGTAAGACATAATTCAGTTCAAGAATCAGAGACGTCAAGATGATATTGTTATGGATTATACTTGTTTTCTTCATCTTTTTTTTTTTTTTTTATTTGGGTAATTGAACACATACTATAACCAAACTGGTATAAAAGGTCAGAGCATGAAATAGTCTCCTCTTGGGACACTTTGCCACGTATCCTTGTAGTTTTTAAGGACATTTCCACTATGTTTAAAGAAATAGCGTGCAAACCTGCGCATCGACCATTTATTTTCGGTTGAATCTGCCTCCTTGGTTTGTCCTCCACAACACAACAGGAAACCCAGGCAGCTGTTAGCCTACAAAGGAACTCTGATAAATAATGTTTGCTGAATTTGCTTGTTGTAAGCGGGCAATGTATAATGAATAAACTGTGCAGAAAGGGAAACCTTTAGCGATGAACATTAAAATATGGCCTAAGGTTAATTATATATTATCCAAAGTTTCCTTTCTTCCACTAAGGCATATCTTCACTTGCATACAATGTAGTTATTGAAATTATAATAGATGAAAATATTTTGGTGGAGGAATTATTGCCAATATTTAAATTTAGAGAGAACATGAAGTATAACATGCAGTTTAAAACTCATTAAAATTATCTTACTAGTTATTTCTTTTACAAAAGGGTTTGGACTGGATTAATTATATCATGACCAAAAGTAGAGAGGCCAATACAATGTTTTGCTGATATTGTCCTTTATAGTTATATTGTAACACTTGACTTCTGCTGCTCTGTATTCATCCTCTCTTCAAGTTTTTACTTTGAATCATTGTCTTAGTTTGTGTATGTAAAAATGTGTGTAAGTAAGAGCAGATTCGTGATTACTACGCCTCCTTGTAGGAAAGAACTGTGAGAAAGGTAACATATTTTTGTTTATTGATTTATTATTCATGACAAGAGTACTTTTTCCCATATAAAGACCTGCATGGCTTGATGAAATTTGGCCCATGACTTGCATCCGAGTCCCTTCTTGTGGATTGGGGTAGTAACTTTGAATCCTTGTTAATGGGTTTTATCATATTGCCTCGGTTCAAAAAGAGAAGGAAAAGCATGCAGTCTTGTGGTGTTGCTGCAAATGCTGGTTCTTTGGTGTAAGGAATACAAATATGGCTTGAGCTTGATGGCCAGCACAGGTTTCTGGAGAAGCCAGGAAGTCAGCCTGAGTTGTCTGCCTGCTCTTGCTGTAGCAACTTAGAGCCGAAGAGTTTAAAAATTTTAACGTGTCAAAATCTTTTCATTTTGTCACTAATCTTGTTAGTCAAAAAGTACTCAAATCTTAAACCTAATAACAAAACAGGTTAAAAAGAGTGGGAGAAAGATGAGCCTTACATCTGCTTTCACATACAACCCAACCAACATAGATGAGTCACTGTGGAAGTCTTGTAATTTTCTGCTAAGCAATAAATTATTGCCTTAGCCTTCACTGGAAATCGGAGAAAAGTTAGCTAAAAGTGTTTGAGCAAGATAATACCTCCTACCTTTTTGCTGCATAACAATAGACATAGCTATCTTAGATGAGTCATGTTACGGTTGGTCATGGTGGGAACTGAAAAAGCAGCATCCGTTCAGTATTGAATTTAACTCCAAATATTCTAATTAAATATGTTTTTTTCCCCCATTTGGGAATATTTTCAGATATTCTTTTACAAGTAAGTATTTTACAAGAGATTCAAACTGTATGAATAAGTAATATGTCATAATAAAGTGTCATTAACTTTATATTTGAAATCTGAATGGAACAGAGAAAATAACGCTATTATTACTCAGATTTAAGTTTAGAAAAATAGAATTTAGGAAAGTGAAATAATCTACCACTGGAAGTTGTAATGTGTGGTTTGTTCAGAAGCCCATGAAAAATTTCTGCAGTAACTTTAAACACTAATGAATTATTTGCTGTAAAAATATATATTTTTATATCATTACGTTATGATATGACAGTGAAGGTATTCTTTGCTGCTGTTTTAATATTTTGAAAAAAAATTATTTTTTTAGCAACATTTTACCATGATGGCCAAAATATTTTGATTAGTGATGTAATTCTCCTTTTTCAATTTCTCCTTTCCTCAGTTTGATTTCTCTCTCTCCTCCTTTTATATATCTATTTAAAAAAAAAAAAAAAAAAAAGGAACAAAAAAAAAAGATTAAAGAACCAATATCTCATATTTCTCACTTTTAAAAAGTAGTACATTTCAGTTTTCTGTTAAATTTAAGAAAATTAATCTTTTTGGAATTCCAGTTTCCCCTGGAAAGTGTGTATCATTTTGCCTGCTCAAATCATGATATGTTTAGTAAATGTACATCTGCATCACCAATCTCAAGCTTTCAAACTGAGGAGATACTGTTTACGGTAATAGTTATTCTGAAATTCTTATTTGCTGCTTTGTTTTTCCAAGTGGATGGACTTTTAGACCACTGGGCTAATTTCATCCAGTTTCAACGGAGGTGTTGAGCCTTGAGGGTACTAAGTACTTCCCACGGGTTTTGTGAAATAGGCAGGTGGAGAAGCAAGAAAGACATAGCAAAACACCTTATTAGACACCACCTCCGCCATTCAGTTACAATTTCTTCCCACCTGCATTCCCTGGTGACTTGCACTGATTTGTGTCCGTGAGTAAGGCAGCCTGATGTCTCTCCCCTTGCAGACGCAGGAACAGAAAGAGGTGAATCACTGATGTAATTCAGGTAAAAAGTCAATGCCTTGCAAGACACAAATCTATTCCTTCAGGTACTTGTGAACTTCTGGTATTACAGATGATCTACTAGAGGTAGAGGAAGCTTTGGGAGCCCCACATTGTATAGGGGCTCTGCGGTATAGATAGAAGGATGGAGGGGAAGGGGTTGACTAGCTCTGAAAGTAACCTCATCCACTTTCCAACAAATTCAGTGAAAAATAACAGTATTTTTTTAACAGAGCTGAAGTCATCAATACTAAAGATTATACGAAAAAAAGAAGGAAAAAAAAGACACTGACTTCAATGATGGAAAAACTAAGCTCTTGATCTTAACTTCACAGTCTTGCCTTGAATGACTGAAGCAAATCCAGTGTCAGATGCAGGCGGAGCCCCATCCCAACACTAACAGCCTATTGGAGATCTGACCTTTTGAGCATTATTAAAATTTTGTGAGAATTAAGGAAAGAGTTTTGGACTGTGACACTTAAAAAGTTTAAAGGTGTTTAAAGAAGGTGTCAAAGTGTACACCACAGGCTTTAAATAATTTTTAATATTGTCAGGTATGTGCAACTGAACAATAAAATGTATAGAAGCTCAAAAATATCTTAGTTTGTAATTTTGTGTAGTTATATTGGAAAAGCAATGTATGTGCTGTCCTGTATTATTAAGAAAATTGATGATTACAAGGTAACTTATATGAGATACAAAAACTTGTGTAAAAGCTGAGTTCAATTATTATTCAGCATATTGACCAACCATTACCAAAAAAAAAAAAAAAGCTAAGCAAACCATATTGAACATCTGTCTCAAAAATGTTTAAATCAAGAGTAAAAGCAAACTTTATTTGACTTGTAGTCACAGTCTAATTCCATTTCCAAATTTTCCACAGGCTAAGTAATTACAATTAACCAGTGATTAATGCTTTAACTAATAAGAATTTTGTCGAGGAACTGAATATACCATACTTTTGAAAAATCATGGAGAAAAGCAGGTTAAAGGGGTATTTCACAGGCATAGCTACAGATAGCTCTATAGCAGAAAATGGATTATTATTTGATCATTTCTGAAATTTGTCTTTGATTTGTGACTTCATAGTTTACAATTTTAATTTATTAAGTTTTTTATGCTCACAGACAAAATAATTTTCTCATTTTCTGGGAGTAAAAGCACAATCAATTCTATCTTGAGCTGATGGGAGAAGAAAATTTATTTTTCTTCAGAAGTATCTCCTGTATTAATTAATGTCTTGTATGTTTTGATTATGCAATTTTATTTCATTTTTTACAGTATTTGTTCTAAACATCTACAGTTTCTTGAGGTTTTTACTAAAAGTAATCTCATGAAACATTTGCAGCATCTTAATAACACAATATTTTCTTTTAGAATGAGGCCAAAAGTCTCCGGTTTGATTTAGGTAAAAACAGAATATACAAATTTTAGATTTTTTTACATCATGGTCATCAAATTTGTAATGGTATCATAAAACCAGAAAAAGTAACTCTAAAATAATGGATGGAGATATTCCAGTGCATTTGACCTTATGAAAAATCATTGGGGTTTAATTATTTTCTTTCTTTTTTATTTGTACCGTTTCATCAGAGTCAAGGTATTCTGACAAAATGTATGTTTCCCGAATTGAATATTTTTTCAACAGAGAAGCATTTCTCATTTAAAATCTCAACTGAGTCTATAGCCTCCCCATAGTGTATCTCCTGTAGCAACTGGCTTTATTGTCTTCCAGATACAGAAAACGCTCCTGGATATTAAATAAATGCCCAGGTTGGTAATTTACCTCGTCTGCCAGCCACTTTTGATTCTGTTGATACTTGGCAAAAGTTTTTATTCATCCTAGAGTGATTCACACTGGCAGGAAACACATTATCTAGACTACTCAGCAGCTCTGCCATTCAAAAAGGAAAAGTATGGGGTAGCTTCCTTAACCATTATCTCCATTTCAGGCTTTGGACTTGAACATTTAATTTTTTAAGGAATCAAGAAATGACAGAAATCCAGAAGGTGAGTGAGGGACTTATTCTGTCACCTGTAACCTGGTGAATTGGGATTTTAGATCTGTGGTCATGCCTTGTTTGGATATGATTAACTGCAAAATATTTTACAGGTATGTCCCAGCTCCACGTTGAAGGATTCTTGTCCTCCTGTCTCCTTCCCTGCCTGTTCTCCCTTGCAGCCTGGCTTTCCTCTACCAGACCTGGGCTCTCAGGTGACCAAAAGGATCCATTACATATTCAGAGACTCAGACACACATGGACAAAGCAATGGAAGTGAGATGTTCTGACACTGGTGGCTGAAGTCAACCTGCAATAAGTCCTTGGGAAATTTGCCAAAGAACCTCAAGGACTTAACATGACTTTGTCCAGTCCATTGTCTCCTGAGACTCCTCAAGATAATGCAGCTTTTTGAAACTGGGAGTTTGTCAGGCACACATGGTTGAGCTAAAAGAAAAAATACATGGATTAAGTGCCATGCCCTTTGTTACACAGGAGATCAGACAAAATTAGACCCTGCGTATGGTACATTGTACATTTATACAGATGTTTTATGTGGTAACAGAATAACAGCAATTTCCAGTGGCGTCAAAAGTCTTCCTGTCCACATAATAAACCTGTTGGGTTTTTTATTATTTTAAAGCCTACTACTATTTCTGAAACAGTTAATAGATTTTACCTTTTAAGTTCAGTAGTCGCTTAATATATTTTATTTTTTTTTAATTCTGTGCATACTTTGAAAGTTTAATCAGTATTCTAACAAGTTTCCAGGTTGCTGATTCCTCTGTTGCAGAATAACTTACGCTGGAGAACTTAAAAGGCATCTCTAATTTCTATTACTGTCAAAGACTGGATAGGTCCAACATTTTACTTTGAAATTATGTTCTTCTTATGAACTGTTTATTAGGCAATTATACATACTGTTTAAGCTAGAACCAGCTAGAAATGGAAATAAAATTATTTTTAAAAGACTCAGTGGTAGTTCTTGTTGAAAGGCAGTTATGACTCTGTGGCTGTCAGATAGGGTTTAGAATAATGAGACACACAGGTAATCAGCATGAACTGGCAGGAACATTTTTTCCACGATTTCATTCCAAGGGGACCTGATTAGAAAAAATATTGCACTTATTACTTTTGAACGAGCATTTTAAGTAGGTTTGGCTAGAAAGAAAATTACATATGGCATTACTATTTCAAGCATCTATAAACTGTAAAATATAAATAAAAAGAGGAAAATTACTATTTCAAAGATTATCAGTTTAGAAGGCCAGCTAGCCAGATGTTTTTACTACTTACAACTTAAATGTTCTACTCTCAAGTTGGGAAAAACATTCTAGTTGTGACAGGCTCCAATGTTTGTGAAACAAGAATCATACAAATTAAATACAGGGACTAAGTATACAGTTGTGATTTCATTTGCCTTTACAGGCTGGTGCTTTCTTGTGTATTCAAAAATGTTCAGTCTACTCTTTGGTTATCATTTCTTATTTACAAGGATCCCTTCCTTTAACTGGACCTCAAAACACTCCACTACCTACTTTGTGCAATGAACTCTACTTCTCTGGTGTATTAGGAAGTTCTTGTTAACTTTGAGAACACATAGAACATTTTAACATAAAATTGAATTAAATAACAACAACAACAAAGACATCTGAGTTTCTAATACTGTGAATAGCCTGCTTTAGCGTGGAGTAGGGAAGATGGAGTAATCTCGTTACATCTGCCATTTGTGATGCAGTAGAGCTTAGAAGTCCTAAAAGAAATCTGCATTATAAACAGAGGGTGAGAGGAATTAGCACAAAAATATGCAATGATTTCAGCAAGGAAAGACAGAAGATCATTAGCAGAACTGGAGGAATAGTTGGAATCTCTTGATTCAGCATCCGTGGCCCTGAGCACTGTGCCAGGCCCCCTTGGTCCTGGATACTACGATCCCGGTGTGATTCAACTCGTGCTGCTGCAGGAATGCAGAGCTATTGGCGTTTTGTTACTGAACGCTTTAGAAATGGCTTTCACTGGTTTTTGTGTGTGTCAAATTGAAATGAAAAGGTAAACAAAATTGAAATACTATGGCCAACTCTTAAGCCAATGATTAAGATTGTCTTAGCAGACAAAATTTTTACATCTTTATAAAATCCAGTTTAGACTCCATGTCATCCATTTTACATTACTGAAACCCGATGAAGTTTTCACAGGTAGCTACCAGATACTGCTTTATCATCACAGTAGATCCAGTCCACAAGCAAATATAATTCACACTGATGTAAGTAAGAATAAAGTCTGATCATTCCCTTTTGACTTTCCAAAGAAAAAAAGCGTGATGTAAGGAATCACTAGAGCTCCCACAGATTCTTTTGAAGGAGCGAAAGAAGTTGGTGACACGTTTGGAAACATGAAGCTGAGCTACAAAGACCTATCCTTTTTTAAATCTGTGGATGTAACTCAACAATATTCTTAAAACTGAAATTATAATTATAAACTAAAAAAAACCCAGCTCACAAAGGGGAAAAAATGGGCTGTTCAACATCAGCTAGCTACCTGGAGTTATGAAAAGAAGTGCCGTCATTTTTTTAAGATATAATGAGATGCCAAAGTTGAGGAATATTTATTTGGTAGTCACCTCCTATATGCTTCCCCATTAGTTTAAGCTGCATAAACTCAACAGACCAGCATTAGTAATAAGCCAACCGAGTGTCAGTTGCCTGGAGCATCATATGGGTAATGGATTATAAAATTAATCTCAATAGGTAAATCTGTTGTTATTCCACATTTTATCTGAATAACTTAGTAATGCTGTTGGTAAGCCAAAGCTGTTCTTATTTTAAAAAAAAAAAAAAAAAAATTTAAAAATGCTGGACCAGACCACTGGGGTAGGAAGGAAGGTAGGTAGGTATAGCTGGTCTCCCCTCCGTATAGGTGACATGCCTTACTCAGAGAACTATATGCAAGAGCATTTTTAGACCCCAGCTCCCCGACACACCAACCAAACGCTCTGCTTGTGCAGATGAACAAGGCTGAAATCAAACACAAGAACAAAACACCTTGCTGCAGTCAAATGCAGGCAGGGCTATGTGGAGATAAAAAAACCCCAACAACAGAAAATGGTAACTGTGCCCCTGGCCTGGAACAGCTGGATTAGCTTAAAACGAGCGCTGTGTTCTTGAGCAGGGAGCATGTTTCGGAGAGCGAGGAGGACTGCTGACATCTAGTGTTTTCTACTTAAACAAATCATCTGCTTGTACTCTTAAGGAGCAGAAGGGTCTGTATTTGGTTACAGCCCTCCGGGTTGTTCGGAAAGCACAAGGTGCAAGGCCCCATGACATCAATTTAGTGAGGGGGCTGCAGAGGATGCAGGCTTGAAATTCCCCGTCTCTGGTGCCTGTCCCTATCAGCTGTGTTTCTAATACACCTACCCATTTGTACACCAAGGCAAAGAGGACTGCAGGGGGAGATGCATTTGAACACTTCTTTCTTTTCCCCAGCTAGTCTTATTTTCTTGAACCAAGAAGCAATTTCTAAAATCAAGATCATCAATCAATGCAAGCAAAAGTCAAGAAAAGATGCTAGGAAAAGTTTTGCCTTTCTTCCTCGCTTCCTAAACCCAACAACAATCAAATTTTACTATATTTGCTTTACATACAGAACAAAAAAAAAGCTGGAAAGGAATGCTTTCACAGATACCGTAGATGCAGTAAGAGCACATAAATATTGTATGTCCTCACTGTGATTGTCACTATGCTTCCTTTTAACCAAACATAATTCTTCTATAATAGTTTCATTGGAGAATACGTTTTGCCTCCCTACGCAAGTTCATTCTCTTTACTCTGTCTATTTACAGTTTGTGCATGCTGTCTGATTATGTTAGGATTGTCATTCTGTGCTGTCATTATTATCATCTGGATTGTTTTGTTAGCTCTGTTGCTGTTAGACTCATTATTTTCAGCCTGCTAAATGTCCTGACCTAGATTTGATTGCCTACCAGGTGACTCATTATTTAAATTAACTGGTAGATCTACATCAGGCATTACAATCTAATTCCTTGAATTAGATTGCCTGCTGATTCTTCCTCTCCAGATGATTGATAGTTCGAATGATTGTCATTTATGAAAAAAAAACAAACCAAGCTTTTATATATGAATCAGTATTTAACTATTCCTTTTCTTTTATACTTCAGCCTCAAATTTTTCTTGGGGTCTCAAATAGATGTAGGGATGTGGACTATAATGATTTTACAGTGGAAAATATTGAGAATTTAATATTTTGTCTGTAAGAACCCTTACTTAAATATTCTAGAAAGATATTGTCTGGCCACAGTTGAGGCTATCTTTACCTATATTGCAGATACTTTGACACACCAGTTGCAGGGAGACCTTTGTGCTAAATGCAGGAGGAGATAGTAACTCCCCTGAACATCTCATGCAATCTAAAGGTTACATTGAGAATGTCTTCTTTGCAGTGATGGATGACTGCCTGCACAAGCTGTATCATTATTTTGTATGGGACAACTAGTGCGAGTACTACTCATCAATGAGAATAACTGGTTCACAATCTGTCTCTCAAAGATAAGACAAGAAAAGGACATAAACCTTGGAAATGACTCCCAATCTGTTACCTTAACCACAAGACCGTTCTGATGAGGATATCAGCGTTTCTTAATGTGTTTGTCTAAAGAAGACACTTTGCATAAAGAAATGAACTATTTAAAAAACTTTATAATCATTAACCTCTATAAAATGATTTTTTAAATGCACCATTCCTGTACCGCTGTAATTAATACTGTTTCCAGCTGACAGTTGTTTTTGACTCTGCAAGGTCAACTGCTAAATTGCTGCAGTCACACCAAGCTCTAAGCCTGTTAGGGTTTAACAGGGCAGGAATTTCTTCCATGAAGTTTCTGCTTTTACAGTGTAAGGGGTGAGATCTCCTTGTTGTTCTGCTAAAGGTTGCTCTACCTCTTCTTTTTCCCTAGAGTGTTTATTCTCTTGGTTTTAGTTTGACAGTTTTGAGTGAGGTTAGAAGAGTTCATCTTGTTCACAGCTTCTCTGGATACAGGTAATGTATGTATGTATTCATGTACTAAAGATGTAAATGGTTTGTGTTTTGGGGGTAGTTTGCTGACCCTCTCAGTGAGAAAGCTTTCTCGCTGTACATGGTCACAAGGCACTGAGAAAACGAGTAACGGTATTTTTATTTTTGCAGTTGGATGTGTGAAAAGAACAGAATCCATCATTACCGTAAGGCTAATAAAAACCCCTCAGCACCCCAAACGTAGCAACTTCTGTTACTCAAAATGTGGGTAGGTGGGGAGAAGGCAAGCAGTCAGACTCATTGCTGAATAGTCTCAGCTCAATGAACATGCAATCACAGGCCTAATTGTAATCAAATAAGTAATCTGGGCCCCAATCCATAAAACACATAAGTGTGTAATTAACATTAAACAAGTGCCTAGTCCTATTAGGTTTAATAGAAGATAAGCATGGGCTAATGTTAAGCACATACTTTGTTAAATCAGGACCTACCCAATCTCCATATACTTCAGAGTAGCAACCTTAAAACTCTTCTAGAGGAACATGGCATTTGCTTGGGTGTGGACTCTAGCAGACCGCAAAACCTGGGGTGTGTAAGAAATGAATGTGTACAACATGTACAAATGTAGACAGAGGATATGAAAAATGAAAAAAAGCAATGCTTTTAAGCTAACTTAAATTCCCCTGGGAAGCATGCATGAGTGCAGAAGGCACCCCATGCTTTCTGTTGTCCTATATAAAGTGTGAGAGAGGGTTAAGATATTGCTTCTGCTTGTTAAAACAAGAATAACACTTGTGTGAAGGTCTGCTCGGTGGGAAAGGAGCTACTCATAACACTAAGGACTGATGTGACTAAAGCCTACGGTGGCAAAGGGACAATCCACAGACGCAAAGAAGCAGGCCATGTCCATGTGTGCTTGGACAATCTGATTCAAAAGCATCTCGTGAACTCCAGTAGCCAAAGAGGGACCAGAAAGCCTGTGTACTTCAGCATTTCCAGTGCTGGCTTTCAAAATTACCTGCTATTGAAAAATTATATGAATATTAAACCAGGTAGAAATTACAGAGAGGGGAAAAAAAACAGGGAAAACAGAGTGGGAGAGAATGGCACCTTACTAACCGTACAGTCGAGAATAGAGGAGTATGTTAGCAACTGATTGCAAAAGACAGAAACTATCAAACAGTTCTGCACAGCCAGGGTAAGGACTGCAGAATTAAACATTAATGCTAAGCTGCTTAAGATGAACGCTGTGACTCCAGACTGTGTACATTAGGAAGGTTGACAGAAGACTAATTTCTAAAGGAGAAAATGTTTTAAAAATTAAGCACAGCCATCAATAAATCAGCCAAGCTTAAAATAAAAATAGGAGTTTGGATATATTTTGACATTTGAATATAATATAGCTGTAAGAATAAAGGTTTTAGAGAACTATGTTCTAAAGTAGTCAACTATTTCTTACACTTAATGTCTTTATGCTGCAGATTGTGTTTAAAGAATTGTAACCAATGGTATAGTTCATGGATTTGTATCAAACTTCATATGGTACTAACACTACAATGATGATTTCTCTTAGAATATATATACCAGTGCAGATCTTCAGAGTGCTTTACCAGCATTATTTAATGACATGCACAATAGCCCTTTGAGGTAGGTATTGTAGAGATGGAAAAGCTGAGGCACGGCAAGATATTTCTTAAAGCTATTTCGTGAATAAGCGGAAGGTTAAGAATTAGAATTTAAGAGGACTTCGTTCCTCAAAATGACTAGGGATCGTCTCTGTACAATGGTTTTCAAAAGTGATTAAATTATTAAAAATGCTTTCATTCAAAATGCAAATAACACATCTGGGCTCTAGCCCGCTCTGATGTCTTTGGCCTAAACTACTTCTTTTCACTGTTGAGGGCTAGATCCTCAAAGAGGCTTTGTAATCTGGCCCCTTTTAGCGAAGTGCTTACATCAATAAGACTACACACGTACAAAGTTTAAGTACGTGCATTAATGCCTCCGGGGATTAAAGCTATATGGTTCAACACCTTAAAAGAGTGAGCTGTACATTTACATTTTAATGTCATATACTGCTCAAGACAATTCTTAATAGCAAAGGCATTGTTTTTGACACACTTCTTCCAGCATAAAAACGAAGATCTCACAGGACCAATCTTTTTGCTTATGGGTTCATTCAGTGTCACCGAGCCTGCCTTGTGTTAGGCTGCTAGCTGGGTAACACACAGGTATTTTGGGGCACCATGCAAACAAAAACCATCTATGGCCCTTTTCCAGCTGTGCTGAAGTCTGTCCCTGGGAGCTGGGGAAATTCCTGAAGGCCACTGTTGTCGGGGAATTACACCCAAGTTGATGCAATTGCTCACTCAAAGGCTTAGCATGAATGTTGAGGCTCTTCTCTGTAAAGAGAACAAAAGAAAAGGAAGGGGGGCGGTGGTCAGTTTTCAGATACCACACAATTTCCCTTTTATCTTCTTTATGGTCCTTGACTCCAGGTCACACTTCACTGTCATAATGAAAATTGTGTGTATATATACATACACACACATATATATAAACAAAAATTGTCATTAACTTATCTGATTTCATAAGTAAAATGTTCTTGGTGCTATTTTGCAGTTATCCCACCAATATTTTAACTGTGTACATCTATCAGCGTTTCTTAAGCAATTATCAACACGGTATCTAAGCAAGCATGTGGATTCTAGCAGACAATGAGAACTGCCTCGAAGACAGTCAGTTCTTTGCCTTAAGTTTTAGTTACAGCAAGCAGATATTATTAGTGATGTTTTGGTTTAATTGTGTTTTTAATAATGAACTGTTGCATTTGATTATGTTTTTTGGTTTTCTTCTCTCTGGAAATGAAATGGCAAAGAAATGTGCCTTTCCATCTAACTTGCAACTTAAGGAATGATTTTCTTATTTCCTCTTTTGGTAAGAATTTTTCAGAGCTTGTATCTTGCTTTTGAGAAGACTGTACTTAAAATTGCAACACTCTTAGGCTCCCAATGCAAGATGTCCCAAGCCCGACAGACCTGGCATACAAGATGACAGTAGCTGTCTTTAGCTCTCCGTGGAGATAAAACTAAGATAACAAAGTCATTCTGCTTTTCAATCAGAGATGAAAGATGTGATTCAACAGTACATGAATTTGAACACTTCAGGGATGATTTTATTCATTGGCTCATCTAGAGGATGATCAGCTGTGTTGGAATTTACAAGTTTCTTGTTTAATATTCAGCAATCTAAACATCCAGTAAACTCTAGTCTAACTTATGCTTATTAGCATAACTGCTTTTGTGAAGAGATCCTGAGTTCAATGGGCTCCTTGAGCACTCATGTAGATGATATTTACAGTAATCCTTACAGTAATCACTAATATTTGATTTTGAAAAACAATGACATTTCTCTTTTGATCAGGGATTCATGCCGTTCTAAGGAGCTGTGTTTCCATGTTAAATGCAAAGTGCTTGCTTTTGACTGATGGGCAACTTTTTTTTTTCCTGTTTTGTGGTAAATTCTTTGTACTTGAAATAAGTTCCGAATCAAAGTGAGAAAACAAAATGCAAAAGTTGAAGTGAAACAAAACAAGAATATTCAATTGGAGACTGTCGAAGGGTATTACTGCTGTATTTCAAAATACCATGATAATATTATTCCAATATATTCTATTTTTATTCATATTTATTAATAATATTCATATTCAGAGAACACCTGATCGCTCTCTATAGTGACCTGAAAGGAGGTTATAGTGAAGTTGGGGTCGGCCTCTTCTCCCAGGCAACCAGTGACAGGACAAGAAGGCATAGTCTGAAACTGCACCAGGGGAAGTTCAGGCTAGAAATGAGGAGGCATTTCCTCACAGAAAGGGTCATTAGGCATTGGAATGGGCTGCCCAGGGAGGTGGGGGAGTCACCATCCCTGGAGGTGTTTAAGAAAAGACTGGACGTGGCACTTAGTGCCATGGTCTAATTGACATGGTGGTGTTAGGGCAAAGATTGGACTCGATGATTCCAGAGATCTCTTTCAACCAAACCAACTCTGTGATTCTGTGGTTCAATAGTGTACTACATTTGTACGTACAGCACATGTTAATTCTTTTATAGACCTCTGTATGAGTCTGATGGGGTCCTCTGCATTTTGCCTGTCACAATTTGGAGAAGAGTGATTAGCAGTCATACTCTAAAGGTGGAAACTCCTCTCCTGGGACCTTCACCTGGCATGTATGACCTGCCATATGGTCATGTGTCCAGATGATCACTGTGGTGTTCTTGGACAGAGTCAGGATTTCAGGATATCAGTTTCCCAGTACAAAGAGCTCTCCCATGTCTTTTCCAGTGCAGGAATGTAAGAAGACAAAGTGACTGACAACTCCTACAGCAAGACTCCCACTTTTCCTGTTCATTACGCACATTTGTAGTAAGCTCTGGACCATCTCTGTGTGGAGCTGAGACTTTCTTCTGAGCGATTCTCTGGGATGTTCCCAGGTGCAGTCCCTAATTAGGTTAGGTATAGCCGCAGCTGTACCCACCTCTAGTTACATATAAATTAGTGGAAATGTTTCCAGGTTTCCATGCCCTAGTTGTGCCCTGCAAATGACAGGACAAGGTTTGGAGACTCAGCAGCTTTCCTCCCCCCGACCTAGTTTCCATGAAGGGAAACCTACACACACAGTTTGGATTGGAGTAAAAGGGTATCCCATTTTGTAGTTTAAATGATGAGGAAAACCAGATCCTTGGGTATGCCAGGGCAAAGCAGCACTACCAGATGGTAGCGACCTTTCTTTAGTTCTGTGTTCCCACAAGGCAATACTAAAGCTATCTGTGCCCTCTAAAGGGGTGAAATCTGCAGGGACCATCTAGACAGATGGAAAATAGAGGCTTATGCTACATTGGTGTGCTAAGGACACATCGAAATCTAAAGGTTGGCCCTTATCTTCTTGGCTGTATCTGACCAGTGCCTGGTATCTTAATCTTCTCAGGAATGATGAGTGCAGTGCTAGACCTGAATCCAGCAAATGAGATGTTGTCCCAGTATGTAGTATTCTCTACAAAAGTCTTAGCCATCACAAAACAGAAGTTTCACAACATAAGCAGAATACAGACGGATTCAGGAAGATGACAGGAGGGAATATTTCAAAGAAATTTTCAACATTTTCTTATGTATTTCTTCTCAGGTCCTAATCTTTCTGTAGGATCCGCACCCGGTAGTGTAACTAGCCGAAGTCTGCAGCAGTAGCCACTTAAACACCCAGGTTTCAGAAGGATTGAATATTTCTCAGCCTTCTCAATCCATTTTTGCAAATGTGCAAAAATGGGATTACTGGGAGGCTTTGTATGAGTTGCTTTAGTTATAATTCCCGAAGAGTTTTTAGAGCTGCTAATCTAAGAGCTCGTCTCCAGAGGCTGATGACTCTTAAATCTATCTTACAGATTTAAATACCTCACCCTTAATATCCAGGGTTGGGGTTAGAAATGCCACTTACCCTTTCCATCCCCTCTCTGCTTTCTGAGAAGGATGATAAAATTACCAGGAGAGACAGATAAAGATGAGCAGAAGGGTTAGGAAGAAGGAGAGGCATTTTTCCTTGCTCAGCCCAGCTTGCACTCTAACAGGTATTTACAGTCTCTGGCTCGTGGTGCTTGTACTCAACTGTGTCAATCTGCTTCTATCCACAGGCTGACTGTAGCTAGGAGCAAGATAATTTATCTTTCTTGCTCTTACCCTTGTCTGTGTCCCCACGCATTAAGGATGTTTCTCAGGCAGCACAAATATGTGTGAAATCTCTTGATTGCCTTTGCCCCTTGTGAAAAGGCATTGTATGCTCTGTCCTTGACCAGCTATTGTTATGCCTTTATAGCTGGCTGATGAATTCTCAGAGCACAAGCACAAATTCTGATGGACTGAAAAAAAAAAAATATATATATAGGGTCTGTACTGGAAGGGCATAGCTCTTGGTGACATTGCCTGCCAGAGAGCTGCCCGGCACTCTGTGCGCTGGATTTTCATATTCATGGGCCACCTTCTTAGCAACTAGTCCCAGGTGTTTATGGACTCTGTGCATCTTTCCTCTGTCTTTGCAGATTACTGCTTTTGGGTAGGGAAGGAAGGTGCTGCATGCTGCTGCTCTTCCTAAAGGTCACTGCTCTCAAAAGGATCAGCAGCATCACTGGCACCATTACCCTTGCACAAGGTATTCCCAATTCTCCAAAACATAATGGCTCACAGTAATTTCTTCCTTGTCAGCTGCAATTTCTTTTTTTTTCTTTTTTTTTGAATGTGCAGAATTTCTGTGAGCATTTTTCACAATAGCTAAATATTTCTTACGGAAAGACTAAGACTAAGTGGAAACTGGGGGGGAGAAACAAAGTATTTTCAAGTGGTCATGTTCCTCATTGTCCCGATACAAATGGAGTCTTTGACAGATATTTATCAGGCTAAAGAGGGGTTTTGGTGCTGGTAGACTGCTCACAAAGCAGAATCATGGAATTTACAATTTTATATTCAACATCTCTCAAGTGATAAAATATAACATCTTCTATTTTAGAGAACAGTACCAGTAATAAAACAATATCTGGAGATGACAGAGGAATAATCTGTAAACAAAGGTATGACCATAAGTCACCTTTGTGAGACGAACACATTATTCTGGCACTACCTCGAAATATTTAGTTGTAAGATTACTGGGATAGTTTATACAATGGAGACTCCTCTTCTTCTGGCCCATATGCATACCCAGTGGAATTGGCAAAAAAATGTCAGGTTTCTGAATCATCAAAAAAATGTACTGAAAATCAGCTTCAATCTATGATTATTTTAGCTCTTGAAAGCAGTTATTTAAACCAAAATGGTTCAAGCACAACCAAAGATAAGAGATAGAAAGCTTTTTGGTTTTCTATATCAATGTCAGTGGAACAATATCATTTTATATCAGGGGAACATCTGCCTGCCAGTGATTACAGATTCAAAATCCAAGCTTTGACTAAATTAATCATTTTTATTTTGGGAAAAATATCTGTGAAGTATCACGTAGCACAGACATTAGTATGCATTATGTCTCTGAAATCCTAATTTCTGTCTTTTTCAAATGTATTGGGAAGAGCATTATAGATTTATTCCTAACACTGTTTTCAAGAGAATTGTGAACTAATTTGTATTTTACAACTATAATCAACAGAGGGCTACAAAGATGTGTAGAAACATTGGGAAATAGCAAAGAAATACCTTTGCAGATTGACAAAATTTACAGGAAAATAATATTCTGAGACTGCATAAATTCACATCATATTTGAAATGCTTAATACAAATAATAAAGATTTAATTAGAAGAAAGTCTTGTAAGTTCTGTGCAACTCTTTTGAACTTTGCAAATTTTTTTCCTGGCACAAGAGCTTCTTCAGTAGGCATATTTTGAGAACAGTTGCTAGAAATATATGCTGCATGTATTCCCAGCAAAGCATTTTTGCAAATGTACAGCCATAATCCAAATTAAAGATGAAAACAGGGCATAATTAATTCCAAAGCCAAAGCAGAGGCAACAGGAATATTTGGAGTGCCGTTTTTAGTTAAGTAGGGGGATAATCAAATGTATGGCAGCTGAAGACAAAGAAAAAAAACTAGGATAAGAAGATACTAATGTGCATTTAGCAGTGTAGCAAAGAGCTAAAGGATGGGGTAAGGTCAAAGAGTAGTCAAAGAGTTAAGGTCGGTTCTGGGACCTCTGTACTAGGGAAGCCAAAGCTCACAACATGAAGGCAGTCCATGAAATCTTGTTTCTGACTTTATCTACTGCTATGATCTTACAGGCACAAACATGCACCCACCAGATTGAATGTTTTCCTATAAATCAATGAGAAGCTCCCATAAGCTCTGTGCTGACTGTGAGGCATCACTGTACTGGTTCGTTTCAGCTAGATGGATAATTTCTGCCTTTAGATACCATTGAGACTTTGTCTGGAGTTTGCTTACATGCAATAAGATGATCTCAAGGCAGCAAAAACGGACCTATAACACTAGCTGGATTTGAATGCAGCTGGAAGGTGATCTTCATCTATCTGCCAGCGTGTGCCTGAGGTTTGTGTTCTAGCAACCGGTTTAGTCAGGTTATCTTGTGAATTCTCTCATTTCTCTATGGGAGATTATTAAGATGTATGAAACCCTTGACAGATCTCATTTATTGGTCTGGAGGGTGTCAAAATTCTTGAACAAGCAGGAATATCTTGATGTAGGAGTAGTTTTCTTGCTCCTGGTATGGGAGCAAAGTTAAGTGATCCAATGGATACTAAATTTGAACCCAAACTCTTTACGAGTACACACACATATATCTATACCTATATCTGTATTCCTCAACATAAGTGGTAGATGGCGAAGGAAAATTTATGGCAGACCCACAGAACTACAATTCCCCCATCTCAGACTTCTGGTGAAACAGCCCAGTGCCTTGTTTTTTCCCCAGACCACACCTGAGGGAAGGGAGATTCTCTCCATTTATGAAGCAGCACCAAAGGGAGTGAATCACATATTTCCACCCAAGCTTTTCATTACTTTGGGAAAAGTTTGGCATGCTAAAAATACTTGAGCCCAATTTGTATTTTCAATTTTTATTGTAAACTAATGCTTTTTTTTTGTTGTTATTGCTCAGAATTGTGCTGTTCCTCTGTCACCTTGTCTGGTATCTGTCAAATGCACCTGATGACTTCAGATGTATGTGCAGCTCCTATTGAATTCAATGGCACTTCTTAACCACAAGGATTCAATTATCTGCTGTTAATGGCCCATCCATTTTGAAAACACCTATTACTTTCTCCAAGTATTCTCTTAACTCATCCTCATATTGACTAGGTTTATCTGGAAAAGATATCTGCTGAGCGTGCTGTCAGGATACCACTTACCAGTGTAGCCTTTTCTTCATACGATGTTCTCTAATTCTTACTTTAGTAAAATTCTTACCTTTTCTACAGTGGTGTGTGTACCACTGTGCTTCTATCTGTGCACGAATATTAGAAAAATGTGCAAAACTTTAACTTCAATGACAGCCCTTAGAAAATATTGTCAGAATTTCAAGTAATATCTCTGGGAGAAGCCAAGAAGTCTGTGGTGAATTCCAGCTTATAACCAAAATGCCACCACCTCTTAAATGCCCAGATGGAACAGACACGTTTCTCCATTTTAACATTTCTGCCCAAAGGATGCCAGCACCTATAGTACACAGCCTTAAAGTAATTTCTGCAGCAGAAAGATCAAAAATTCTGAATCCCATCATTTTTAAATAACAATCCTAGAGCAAATGCTGCCGGGATTGCTAACTTTTCAGTTCAGGGAGTCTGATGCTATCCGTGTGGGTGCCTGGGCCACAGGTAAAGAAAACCTGTGAAGTATGAAACAACCCTGGCTCTTCCCTCCACAACAAAGCAAGCCATGATTTTTCCACGTCTTATCTTTGCAGCAGCCCCTCCATGTGGGCATCTAGTGGCTGCATCCTCACACTGTGCATAAAAAGTTGAACATGTTATGTATTCAAACACCAGCGAGGGTTGCCGAAAGCTTACTGACTCCCCGATGGCAGGAGCTTAGTACGGACAGCACATCATTTTCCTCCTCCAACCAGTCTACAGAAAATTTAAGTCTTTCACATGTTCACCTTGACAGATCTAGGTTAGCAGGATCCCTGACAGCCCAGCTGTCTTGTGTCCCTATGTCTCTATTTGGACGCAGACAGCATATTTTAGGAGGGGCAGAAAGAAGAACAAGAACAGCTAATTTGCCCTTCTGAAAGAGCTGTGGTTTGATGAAATCCTGCCAACCGAGCGGTGCCACGCTTTCTGCTGCTGCCTTGTCACTGTCAAACAGGTTCCCACTCCTGATCCGTGGCTGACAGCCTGAGATGCAGACACAGGGCATGTCCCTTTTTCTCTGTTTACATGTTTCATGTACTGGCTAATTACTTCAGAGGATAGTTAAATTTTACTCTGCAAACCATATTATGCAAGGTATTGGTTTTGTCTTTGTTCCTGGCAAATGTAGTGTGCTGTTTCTTTTGGCACATGACATCGACCGTAGTCTCTGTGCTAGCTGTTATTATTTATTTATCAGTTCAGTAACTCCACTATGCTAAGGCAAATAAAAGGTATTGTCTTTGGCCACAGGGGACAACAGTGCATTTGAATGCTTTTATTTACCGATTGATCCTTATTAATATAAATTCCTAGGTTTTAGTCAGGACATTTCCCCATTCATTAAAAATGCATGGCAAAAAAATCTGATTGCACATGGTACTTCAAATAAGAGTCTTTCCAGATAGAGGGCAGGTAGAAGTTTTCCTGAAATATTTGTTCATTTTGTGGATACCAAGCAGCTTCAGCCTGGTACTCAGGTCATGGTACTGCTGCATGACACATGAAGGTCTCCTTCTGAGCATCTATAACTGAACATGCACACGTGCAGATCCCTATTTCAGTTGAGTAACAGTTCAAGCCACGGAAGCAGGACATTCTTCATCCCATTTCAGTGTTATGCACCAGCACACTCTGTGAGCAATGAACAATGTTAATAAGATCTAATTTTGGCCCACACAAAGTTTTCATAGTCAGAATAACCAGGGATGTGACATTCTCCTTCTTTGGCACTGTTGGCACGATCCCAAGGTGTTAAGCTTACACAGATATAAAAGTTTTTCGGCACACTGCAGCACTTCCTACACAGGAATAAACTCTTCCAGAACACGTATGTGGCAGCTCGTGTTTGTTTGCACTTTCTCCGTGGTTGTTTTACATTCCTTGAAGAAGGTGTGACAGAGCCAAGTGAAATGTGCTGGCGAGGGGGGAGACTTGTGGCTTGTGTCTGCGGGGATGGGCACGGGGGGCTCAGCATGGCAGAGGCCCCGCTGGGAAGAGCTGGGAAGTGCTGGGGGTAAGGTTCTGGGCTAAAGACGTGCACACTAAGGACTGATACAGATGTACCTTTAGCTTAGCCTCCATGGAAATATTGCACCGTCTATTTTTTTTTCTCTAATCGCTGTAATATATGGAACTGAGTAAGTCTACTTTGTTATTCTAGCATGAAGTATCTTTCACATTAATCATCGTGTCCCTGTGGCCCACTAAAGTCCCTGTGCTAATTTGAATTAATCACTCTGTTCCGGGCAGGTATCTCATGGTATAGTCTTTCATTATTCCTATAATTTGTTTTGTTTTGTTGTCGTGTTTTTTTTCTTCAAATATATGGGAGATGCCAAACATAAGCTGAGGGTAAACAGGCAGCCATAGAGCATACACTCATTAGTTTCTCAGCTATGTTTATAAATTGCCAAATAACATGGAAGATGCAGCGGTTGCACCATGAGTGCAGCAATCATCACGTAAGTGAGATAGCTCACAGATGTTCCGACTAAAACAAGGGGATGAATTTCTGCCTGCTACCCCAGTGGGATGCTCGATCTCTGAATCCGTTGGAGGAAGAGGAATGGCAATTGGTAGAAATAAAAAAGTTATTTATATTCTTGATAGCACTGATCTGAAGTAACTTACTGGGTGAGGTGAAATGGCTGAGCTCACACGCATTGACTGGTGAGTAAGAACGATGGCACCAACTGCTCACTGGTGGTTGAAATTAGGTCTAAGAAGGTCTGTTTTCTTAAAGACCTTTGCTGAGCTCATCTGTGTTTTGTAGCAGCAAAACACTGACCTAAGACTTCACAAAGCAGTGAGTTGCACTCGTCACCTGAAAATGGGTTCCTGGCTGTGTTAGTAGGAAAACTCTTGTGTTTAGAGATCCCAAGTGGGTATAATTAGGTGGGAAACTAGGTGGTACCTGTGGCAGGTGTACCACCCCACCCCTCGACAACACCAGAAACATCTCAATTGGTGGATGCCTCAGTCAGGTGACAGGAAATGTGGGGCCCCTCATTTGACAGACAGGGCCCTTAGCCAATCAGATGCCTAGTCAAGAGAAGTTTCTAGACCACTGACCATATATAACCACAGATCAGATTTACTGTAGGGTATAAATGGGGTCCTGCTGGGGTGGCAGAGGGAAGGTTATGTTGAGTCAGTCCTCCTCAGAGCAGTGGGTCTATGGTTGGGGACTTTCCCCTTAGGCTGGGATGCTGCCTAAGGAAACTCCTTGAGGTTGAGAGCCTTCATTTGTAGGTGAGTGATTGTGCATTTTTGGATTATCATTCTGAAGTTTGGGGATCCCCTGAGCTGTGTAGTAATTGAACTCTGTGTAGTGTCCTGAACCTGTAGTTTAATGTTTGTCAGAGTGTAAAGTTACTTTGTTTAAGAGCATGTTGTCTTTTTATCCTGAGTTTCAACTTTGGTTAGATGAATAAATCTTTGTTTTGAGTTTGCCATCTGCCTGGTTTGATTGTGTGTATATATGTAAGCCTTTAGACATAAACTGTTGACCAAGTCTGGGACTATGATAAAGTCTAGCTGCCCCTAGACTCTTCTCTGAGAAGTTCAGAAAGCAAAGGGGTCCTCTTTGAATGTTGTGACTTGATGGAGGGTCTCCATGACAGTTGTTTTTTGAACATGCCCTCTGTGCAGCAAATACTGATGTACCTCCATGACAGTACCCAGCAGCCTTTTACTGATCTATGGGATGCAAGGTAGAAGAGCCTGATGGGCAACACCAACTAAGCTCTGCAAGAAGCCACCGTAGGGCTTGTGATTGCATCCATTCTCCTTCAGGCAGTTCTTACTGGGAGCTCTTGAGTGAATCCACATGGAAGTACAGAAGGGCTCTGTTTGAAAGGCAAACCACTGTTTGCCTGGGAAGCATTCCTTCCCTGGGTGGAGCAGGAGGGCAGATAGGCGGCTGTCATCCAGAGCTCTGCCAAGCAGCTTCCAAGCCCTGACGGCAGCAGCTACCACGTTGTACGCACTGACTCTCCAGAAATATTCAGTGGGTTAGAAAACTAACAGACTGTTACAGTCATATTACAGAGCATTCACCTTGAGATTAACCTTAATGTCTGTTCTGAAAAGCCTTTATAACACAATCTAGGCTATTTGCTTTGTAAAAGGTGAGTAAATTATAAGCAGTTGCTAGTGCATTTTTTTCTACACCTTTACTCTACTCACCTAAGGAAAGGTGCCCATCTTGTGACATGTTTTATTTGTAGATCAATGTAGCTGACAACTTGCATGAAGGCTTAAGGCACTGCACTGAGTACAAGAGTCAGAGAGGGAGAATGAGCAGGAGGAGCTGGGGAAAGTGGAGGTGGCCCAATATCTGTGATGGAACAAGGCAACAAGATGGCAATTAAATGTATTCCACTGGTGTATTTGAACACCCTGGAAAAGGAGGAGATTAGATGCCACATGTCTGGGAATGAATGTCCACATCGGTATTTTTGTATAACATTTAAATCTGGTGAATCATACAGTTAATGACTGTGCAGGATATTTCTGGCTGGTGTGGGTTTTGAAGGCCCATGCTTCTAAAATATCTTATAGGAGCAAATTCTTATGTTGAATTAACTCCTACTAATTATTGTATAGGAGGAAGCGGTCTGTCAGAGAAGCATCCAGTCAAGGGGATTCTCATACATTTGCTCATGTCTCCTCATGGAAGTGGAACTTAACTGGGACTAAGGCTGCTTTTCGTGCTCACTGCTAAAACATAATATGAATTGCAGAAATCATGGCTGAACAAAGTGTTTTTGAGGATTTAACCCTTAACTCTTTGAGCTCATCAACCTTTGCATCGCTGTACTGACCCCCATGCAGTACACAGAACCAGTAAGAGGGTCTTTAGTGAACTGGATCCAAACTGCATACTGTAGCTAAGGACACTTTTATAGCTGTATGTTCAGGTATAAATCTCGCTCAGAAAGGTCTGGTAACTGTGATTAGGCAGACCACTTTTTAAAGACTTTCAAGTGACAAACTCCACACTTTCCACCGTGATCTTTTTCAAAAGGTTTGTTAAATAGGGCATTGCATTTGCAAAGCCTTTCTTGTTCTGACATTTTTTGAGTAATTCAGATTGAGTTTCAGTCTACTGGACTTACTTATTTGCATTTCAAAGACCCAGAAAGTGAACTGCAGAGCCAGATACTTCTTGAGTTTGCACTTAAGGGAAAAAAACAAATAAAACGAAAAAAACCCACCCCCCCAAAAAACCTTTGGCAGTTGTTAGCTGAAATGCTGACTCATCAGTGATGTCATGCTTTTGTAACCTGCCTCGGTGTCTAATTAAGGATTTCTGAAAAGAAACACAGTGCAAAATGGAGAAGAGAAAGGAGAGTTTGGCTGACAGGAGATTAGCAAAGGACAGAGTTGGATCTAAAGGGAACATTATCCTCCCCACATCCGTGAAACGCCTGACTGCAGATCAGAGAGCTGCAGGAGTGTACCTGCTTGTTGGGACCATTTATGAGTGCACAGGATTTATAACAAACTGCCAGGTCTATTATATCTTTTATTAGCTGACTGAATGGTAGGGGTTTTTTTGGTCTCAAGTGAAGATGACACAGTGCTAATACTCTGCTAACCCGTATCCTGCCTTGGAGCTGGGGATAAGCTGCCAAGACTTGATGAAGGGCTATAAAAAATGATTAAGCCTATGTTGCAGTAGCAACAAAGGAAAATGAGGGCAAAAGATTAGAAAAAAATGTTAATTTGTTTCTTTTTTTAATTTGCTAAACTGAACATGACCCATCACTGAGCATGGGTCCCTTTAGATCTCTGGTCCCATGTCCAATCCCTGGCTTGTACCAGCTTTATGTGAATTCTTCAAATAGCTGTAGTGGAACAACATAAGTCACCTTTAGATATTGCTAATGATGGAATAGTAAATACACCCTTACAAATGTGTCTTATTTCAGATACCTTCATTGACAAAGGAAATCAATCAACTGTACTTGAATTTGCCACTTTAAATAGCCAACGTATCTAACTCTTTGTTCTCAGTGTAGTGTTGAGAAGTGCTCATCAATTTGTTCACGGTAATGGTTGTTATAGAGTGATTGTGTACTGTATCAGTTAAAACCTCAGGTTTTGGTGTCGTGAGGCAAGTAGATTGAGCCTTATACCGAAGGCTAAGCAATATAATTACACAAGTGCTCTTGTGCATTCTGTTAAAATATTAACAAGATGTTTTTGTCCAGATTTCTTCTGGTCATTTGGAATATTGGTAGATTATTCTACTACTGTATTATACTAATAACGAATACTTACAAATATAAGTTATAGTAATGACTATGGCGGCTACTTTGCCAGACATTTAAAAATTCTGTCATGGAACAAAAAACTCCCTTTTTTCTAGTTATCTTGATTACTACAGGAATGAAACCTTTGACATAATTTTCAGAAAATCAAAGGATGTCTTAATCTTAGCAGTATTAGACAAAATAATAGCACACAGAACAAAAGTTCTTTTCATTAACTTCAAAAAATAGGATGATTTTTTTAAAAAAATTCCCTAAAATTAACATTATACAGCCTGACTATGAGTGCAAGTTGTTCTTTATGCTGATGTCTACTTTTTTTGAATCTCTTACCGGGATGAAAATCAAGAATAGCAGATTTCCCAAGAAAACTTACTTCATATTAGACTAAAGTCTTTACTTTCATGCTTTTGATATATTTGAGGGGGTTTAGTTTTTTGGATTTTGCTTGTTGTTTGTTTGTTACTTTTTAGACTCCTTTGTTACAACATAAAGTTTGAAAAGACATTTCAAAATAGAAAAATGAAAAAAGTTAAAATAGGCCTTTTCCCTTATTTCAAGTTTAAAAATAAATTGTGTCAAGGTATTAATTAAAATTTACTCTTTTCAAAAATGTTTTTCTTTTTAAGTCTTTTGTATTGAGGAACAATTAAAAACATGTTAAAATTCCAATGAGCTGTGAAGACAAACTCAGTACACTTTTATGTATGAATTTTCCTGAATCATACTCTGTATCTTCTTTTTTCTTTTCTTTTGGCCACCTATATGGCATCTGCTAATGAGTGTGCAGACTCGGCACTGTGCAGCATGCTGACTGGGAATTGATTGAGATATTCCAAGTGAAGAAACAGGCACACAACTGCAGGGGGACTCTTAAAGTTTAATTAAAGACTGAAACTGGAACCGATGCCACAATTTTAAAGCAGTTTGTGGAGTTTGCTAGCACAGGAAGTCTGACTTAATACTTATGGCTAGATATGGCAAAAGGCAAGATAATTCAGCAATTAGTAACAAGACCTGAAAGTAAAAACAACTGAGATAATGACTTGGGTAATCAAATCTTCATTATTCAAGTGTAAAAAAATCTTTATAAGAGGAAAAAAATTATCCCTCTGTGGCTCTGAAATTCATAAATTTATTTACAATTTGTAATTATTTCACATTCTCAAGTCCTAAGCTTGAGTGGGAGGAAACTGAACAAGAATCAAAGATACGTGGTGGTAAAATCATTAATATTTAAGATTTGAGAGGTCTTGCTGAGAAGTTTATCCTAACTAAAAGAACATTCCTTGCAACTAAAAGCTGTGATTGTTTCCAACTCCCCAGTTCTGAGCTAAGATAATACTGGCTGTGCCACTCCTGTCTGTTCTACCAAATGCCATCTCTCTGTATTGTCACATTATTTACTGTATAGTTCCTTCTTAGCATTGTGGCACTCAGCAAGCTACTTAAGGAGTCTGGCTTTGTTAACATTGAAATTATGAAATTACTGTTTTTCTCCTCTTTCCTTTTTTTTTCTCCCCTGAAATAATATATAAGCTGGGCCTCTGCAATCACTTGGGAGAGACCAGGGCAGCAGAAGGGGATGTGCTGTCTGAATGTTCTCTCATTATGATCATAATTAATAAAGCTTCTGTCTGACCTGTTTTATATTGTACTTGTGTTGTTATGCACTTGGAGTTCCCAGATCTGACAAATGAATAGATATTTGCCCTGATATTGTTCAAATGTATTTCTAGTCCCATTGATGTCTTCCACTTTCCAGGAGCTACCTGGTGAAATCCAGCTTAATTATTTCTGAGTATACATTTCTTGTCTAAACCATGCAAACTTCTATCTAGAGTCTCACAAGTTACTTTGCAGGAGACACCACTGTGTCTAAGCACAAGTGACAGAATAAATCTGATTTTATACAGCAACTTTTATTTGGTTGTTTAACTTCTGGAATACTTAAGAAAACCTTCTTCAAGTACAAATGTATTATTAATATTAAAGGTAAAAACATCACTATTATGTTGACATAGGAAAGATGAGTATTATGAGGAAAGTATTCATGAATTTGCTTGATGGTCTTACTGCTCCAGCTTTTGGATTAGGTTGTTCTCGTGGTGGGATTAAGAGACATACATTGAAATAAAGGGCAGGAGTATCTGATGAATATTAACAAAACTGAGACAGCTCAAGGTACAAGCAATGATTACCCTGCTTGCTTTGCCTATGCCAAAGCCCTAGAAAGCCAGGCTTACTGCTTCTACCACACAAGGTGTCAAGGTTTATGCAGTATAAATTACCAATGAAGTACGTGAAGTGTACTTTGACTATATGACTACATAAAGTATGCTAACAATTGAAACCTAATAAGAGCTCTTGAAGTCCTATGTGTAGGATGACTGAAATGTTTCATTTCTGTGTCTCAGCCATTAACTGTAGTATTTTTTTCATATAGGTTAAATAAAAATTTGGAGAACAGCAACATTGGCTTATCTTTAGGTCATGTTCTTTGCCAGAAACTCTCACCTTGGTCAAGCCTATCTTTTTTTCATCAGCTTATCTTTTGTAATTTGAGATAAAATAATTTATTTTTTGTTAATGAAATTAATTTATTGGTCCCTTATAAACGTAATTCTTTTTGCATGGGATGAGTGTCTTCTCTATTTTATGCACTGCATTGCAAACTTGGCATAAATTCATATTTACACATATGATGAGTCTCTGAGAAAAATTAGAATTTTACTTATCTTCTCGAAGAAACAAAGAGCTGAAGAAGGACCACTTTCTGAAGTTACCTGAAAGTATCCCCAGTGTCACTGAGAATCTGGCTTTTATCTTTTTAGATACGGAGAGTGAAGTCCTGGCTTGGCTGAGGGAGTTTTGTTGTGGAATTCAAAGCTTCTCTTCATACCCTCCCTGTAAAATGGTTAGATATGTACTATAAGAAAACATACAATACAATAAGAATACTAAAACCTTAGGTTAAGCTGCGTGGGGGTGTTATTGGGAAAGGAGTGGAAAGATGAATGTAAAGAGTCTTTTCCCTCCCAGGGTGCCGAATGGCCCCTTTCCCACCCGAAGAGCATCAGAGAAGGGATGATGTGATGCAAATCAGTCATCTCCCTGGCTACACCCTGTGGGAGGTATGTGCTTGACCTTTGCTTTGTGCTTTCAGTGCCTTACTCCAGTTTTGCTTAATGCACAGGGATCAGAGTGGGCACTTCTACCCCAAACCTCTTAATGTGCCTCATCCATCGTAACCATGGAAAAGGAGCTGTTGTGCCTGAGCAGGGAGGTAGGCAAAGTTGTGACTGCACTTCAAATTCATAACAGACCTTGTTCTGTGCTGACCTCCCCATGTAGACAAGCCCTTTATGAGATCATCTGCAGTTTTGATGATAATGGCGGCTTTATTTTCTTCTATTAGGCCTTGGAGTGCAAGAGCTATTGTAAATCCTCTTGCCACTTGTGCATGCCATTTCTCTTTATTCCTATCCTAATTCACAATTCCTATCCCCTAGACCAAAATACAGATATAAATACCTTTTTATTTTCATTTTTCAAAGTTCTAGCTCTGCACAGCATGACACACAGAAATCCACATGCTTTCTTTAAGAAAAGTGTTTTTTTTTGGGAGTGGGGAGCTTTACATAAGAAAGGTCAAGTGCTCCCTCTCGCATTTGATTCATTTAATAGCAGGATGCTCTTTCTGGCCATCTGCTTATTGTTGAATTAATTGTCAATTAATTGTCTCTTTAATTGAAGCATTTGTTTCCAATTTTCAAAGATTAGCAGGGTATTAAACAAGAGAGGTCAATACAATTTAGGAGAGTGCTTTAAATTTTGCATATATAAGCTGGGAATTGTAGCTTTCATTAAACATCACCCTGGTATAATTTGTGTCATTAAAAGTGGCAATTTCAGCCAATTACTGCAGCTGTTTTGAGTTTACTTGCTTGAATGATTCCTGATTCCAGGACTCAAGAAGAGCTGAACTCTCACTATTGCTTGCTGCTGCTATGTCTGTTTAAAGACAGTTATTCGTATAAAGAAACCTATAAAAGTTGTTATTTTTTACTGGAAAATATAACTCTTTAATAAAACCCAAACATATACTAATGTATGTTCATAAAGACAGGCACTAGACCCTAATTAAGTGGTTTTAAAACTAAGCCAGTCTTGTAAAAGAAAAAGGCTGATGGTGGAAGCAAAACTCAAGCCCTGGCTCTGCACAAGGGCTGGTGAAATGGTTCCACATGCTTCAGGGTGATCTGTGGAGACCAGAATCCAGCACAGGGAGCACAAGGACTGAGTTATATTGGGTGTAATTACACTGGACAGATTATAAAAAGCCTTTAAACATACAGGAACTGAGCTCTGAAGTCTGTGTGGGACCATTAGGTCTGAACCTCAGCACTGCACCAGCCATTGACTTTACCATCAGCTATTCAGGCGTGGAGCCCTGGAAGTTGGGTTTGACTGATGAATATTGTCCAGAAAGTACCTGATTAAGCCCATGGCAGCTCAGGACTGCCGATAGCCATCAGTTTAATGTTTTGCTTCTGTTTTACATTCCATTAAGTAATTTAAATGCTTAGATTGAATAAGGCCTTGGTCCCTTAATGCATCTGCTTTATTAAATGGAAATATTAGTTTTGGAAGATATGTTTTTGAATCAAGTATTGTGTTTTATTCCCCAGAAAGTTACATACTAAGGGAAAAAATCATACCTTTGTTTAATTCAATCTATAACTTTATTAACCAGTGATTCAGCAGGTTCTGGGGAGAATCTTTTCTTTTGCATGTGGGATTTGATATTGCCTGCCTTTTTGTACCAAGTAAGTTTAGATATATTTTAGTAAATTTAGAACTGGGAAAGCAGAACCTGTTCCCTGTAACTTGATATTGCTTTATTTAACAGACAGCTACTTTCTCCCCAGATTTTGGGACGCAAACCGGAAGGGAACTGGTTTTCCCAGTATCAATGCCTAGACATCAGTGGTTGTGTATGTATGTGAACTCATCCAACCACTCATTTGACCACATCATATCCACTAGCTCATCACAGAGAAATATCGTCCAAAGGCCAAGCTAACAGAGTTTAGGAGATCAGAAATATCAGTGCCTGAGTAGATAATACTAATTGCTTGAAGAATACAGTATGCTCTGTCTTATTTGATAGAGAAGAAATTAAATTTGATTTTGATGTTTGCATGTACTTGGTCTTTACAAGGATGAATGTATATTCATCTGTCACTGGTGGGGGGAACTCTATGAACTCTATCCTTATCCAGCCCAGACAGTCTTATTTGTCTCTTCAGACATATAAAAATCTTATGTTCAGAATAGTCATGAGGTGAGCCAGGTTATATCAGATAGACTGTGATTAGCATATTTTACAAACAGATAAATAAGACATCAAGAAGTATGAAATGTTTTTTGATGCTGCTCTTTAACCCTGTGGCACGATGTCTTGTGGCTTTTCTCTGAGCCCTGCCGATTCACGGGGCAGCTCTGAGACAGATGGTAGGATAAATGCAGTGGAAAAAAGGATCAGGTATTTGAAGCTGCCCAGGGTTGGGAATTTTAGCTTAAACCATGAAGAAATGAATCCAAAAGAATAGTAAGATGGGGATATGTTATTTCTCTCCCTGGCTCTGCAGTTTGTCAGTAAATTGCTTTTGTAGTATGAGGTAAGTGTAGAGAGGAGGATGTTCAGGTGACAGTAGTATGGTGGTCTGAATCAGAGTTTGAATGGCTTCACAACTCCTTCTACTTACAGTAATTAACACACTTTCTTCTTCCCTGAATGTATACAGTGTGTTACAAAAGCCCGAATTCCAGACATGTTCTATAAACCAGGAGTAAAGATAAATCTGCGCTTTATTTGCATTTAGCGTAAACCCCAGAATCCAACAAATCTTTCCTGACTAAGCCCATACTTAACAGCTGGGAATCTGTTCTCACTGGGTCACACCTGCTGGCTTCACATGATTTATTTTTGATTTACATAAGCATGAGTGGAAAATATGGCCTGACTGCTTTTATTGAATACTGTTGTAGAGGTGCGTTACAGTACAGTAAAGACAATTTAGTGGTTCTACATCTTTCCAACGTATTTCCAAGAAAAAGTAATAATTTTATTAATGGTACCTGCACAAATTCACCAGAATAAAGGCACTGAAATAGAGGATATTATTTATTTTAAAATGATGTTTTGTGGACATCCTCACCAAATGCTGTGCAGAATAATCTTTCAGAGAAAGAGGAAGATTTAAAGTAAAATTTAAAAGGAATAGGACTGTGTAGCTGAAAAATAAGGATTATGTAAACTGGAAAAGCATATATTTTCTGTTTGGCTGAATATTCATAGGAAGTCTGTGTTTATTTAACATGAAAATAATTTTAGATAGTATCTATCAAAGTTCAGGATAAGACTTACACTACAGAAGCCTTGGTTAATTCAATTCTCAGTATCCTAATTATCAGTGTTGTATGTTTGCTTCTGGAATTTTTTCTCCCTGAATGCTTTTATAGCTGGGAATGACTTTTCTCAAATACTTTCCAAGTAACGTTTTAGACTAGAATTAATCTTTAACAACAAAACCTGATATATTCCCCAAAATTTTGAGTTCACTGTCAAGATTAGGTCAGATGAGACAGATAGGCTTAACTGCACGCATTTCACTGACTAATTACAAAAAATTAATAGATTTGCTATGCAAAATCTAAAGAACTGGCTTACACCTCATCTACTAAAACCCAGTTGTCTGTGTTAAGTCACTGAAGACAGCAAACAAGATGAACATCAGCTCTTTTTTTCCCACTTTTAGAGCTTGTTAATGTGGTTTGGTATGTTGAGATGCTGTTGTGTCAATAGATACAGCCCAGGGAAAGCTCCAAATACCTGCTCTCAGATGCTTTCATTAACTATGCATTCTTGCAAGCGCATTTTTGCCCAAATTACTCTTATGTTTTCCTCAAACTGATATCAGCAATTTTCATCTTATTAGTGGAGCTTAAAGATGAACATAGTTTCTAAGAAAAGTAATTCCTGCAGGTACCCTAAATGTTCTAAATGTTTTAAATTACCATGTGTTCTGTTATAACTAACAAGTAAGGTTATTAATAAAGTCCTTATAGACTTTGATTAATGAATCTCCACCATTCATTCCCTTATGTCAGGCACATTTCTGAAGCCTAAATTTTTCTTCTTGCAATTTGGCAAAACTTAATCTTTCATAAAATCAATGCGTATCACAGCTAGTTAAGTATTGCTTCTTCCTGACATCCCTTTGAATTGGCAAAGTGTTTAGCAAGACAGAGCCACGTAGGGTGCCTTTACTTCAAATGTTTAGAACCTCATTGCATTTCTTGGTAGATTGAACACAAAAATTTGTGAGTTTTGCCCTGGATGATACTAAATAGATATCTTGTTCCTGCTGTGAATGAAACCCTTGCAGAAGAGAAAAATGTGGGATGTGTGATGTGCTGCCACAGTGTAAAAATTGTCTGGCTTGTGTTACAAATGGCTTTATCTGTTTCAAAGCCACTGAAGAGAAAAATCATTTTAAATTATTGTGGAGTAACGTTCTAACATATAAAATAAGAGAAGTGTCAGCTACAAACCAGTGAATGTAACAGGTGACTTGCTCTTGAGACATCTGTCAGTAACATTGGGGAAAATGCTGTGTTGTCAAAAAGGGCTGCAATTTGAGTGACATAATATTGGTGGCCTCATGCTGACAATGCTAAAATGTCCTTGAAATTTATAAATATGATCAATGGCAAATTCCTATGAAAACTGTTACACTTGGAGGCGTTCTACATGAAATCTCATCTTGAAAGAGAAATAGATACTCATCACAGAAATAAAAATTAGTTCTTGCATTGCTGAAAATACTCCTAATTTGATTGCCTTGGATATGTGTAAAAAACTTCAAATCTTTTGTTAATGTTCTCAAACGCATAGAGCCGGTACGTCACATCACAGGCACTTGGCAAGGAAAGTCTTCACAATTTGGAATCGGTCATGAACCTGATCAAAGGAGGACAAAGGAAAAGTAACCAAAGGGGCAACATTAAATTGAAATGAATAGATTTACACATAGAGATTAGCAGATCCACTGGCTTGACTTAATCAGAAAAAAAATTAAAGTATTTTTGAGATGTTTGCACTGATTTTTAGTACCAGAGCTCTGTATACATTCATAAAGCATCTGTTACATACAAAATAACTCTATCGGCTAAGCAGTGTTTTAATTCTGAAGTTAAACACTTCAGAATTAAGAAATGCCAAGTATGTAACTGTGCAGTTTTATTTTTGTTCTTTTGCATATCTGTCCTGTAATAGCTCATGTAGGTGTTGCTGGTTGGGGAGGGGGGTAGCGGCGGTGGCCGGAGTGCTTATGTGGGTTGTGAGAGCTTGTCACGGGCACAGCAAAAAGCCAGCATTGATTCTGCTCAGTTTCTCAATAGTCCTTTTGGTCACTCTTAACAGAAAGGGGTTTTACACTTTTATGAAGGCTCTTCTAAGCACAGCCTTGTGTTTATTGTCTGATTTGAAGTGGGACCTACATTAGGAAAACAGTTAATGTTTCGGAGCTTATTCATATTAAGGAAGAGAGGCATTCTTGATAAAATTTCAACTCTGAGAATTTTTCTTAATTCCAACATCTCAAGCGGTCGTGATAAGAGTGCATCTAAGGAAGTATTATGTCTGATTTTTCACCTTTCAGCTTCTGTATTCCTCCTATTCAGGATATGCTCAGTCTTAGGAGGAAGGTAGCAATGTCATGCTGAGATCTGTAGCTCTTCTGTGGATGCTCAGGTTCTGCTCAAGGGAGAACATTAAATTAGACAAAATTGTCAAGGTTTTTGTCTTTTTTTACCACTGTTTTCTTGAAGAGTTGTATACCCAGCAAAGCTGCTGTCTGAGTGCAGGTTCAAGGCATTTTATTTGCTCCAGGCCTGCGGCTGCTGCACTATTGCAGTCTAAGCCAGCCTCTCCTCTCCCTTGGTGAGTTGTTTTATAATTCCACATATCAGCTCATCTTGGAAACAGATGAGTGTTAATGTTGGTTTAAGGAAGGGAGCAGAAGCATGTAAGATGTCAGCCCGCAATGCTTTAAATTCTTATGATGCTCTGATGGAGCGGTGCTGTAGCTGTGACTTGTAGATACGAATCAGCTACAGGCTATGTTACATGTGGTGGCCAGGTACAAGGAAAATGTGCTCTATGTAACATGGACTGGATAGAAATGCCCACAATACAAATGAAATTTTTTCAGAGAAAGAGGTGGAGTGGAAGCCTTCAACCACTTCCTGATGGACTTGCTGACATTATGATTGGGCTTTCAACAAAGATTTCAAAAAGTTGTATTTCTGATATTTAATTTAGTTAATAAGAAATGTAATCGTAATTACCAGTGCTACAACAAGAAAAACATTGTATTGTAAAATAACTCGCCATCAGGAAATGCAATTTATGAAATAAAGGCTGCATTAACAGTATAGCTACTTCCTTATATCCGACTTATATATCAGAGTACATATAAGGCTCTGATTTAATTGTATTGATATTGTGTGTTTGTTTCTTTAGTCTCATTATAAAGTTAAAGAAAAATTAATACCAAATTCATTTGGCTAGAGACAAACAAGGGCAAACCTGAGAAACAGGTTCCTTTTTTTAGCTGTTGTGATTGACCTCAAACTATGCTAAAGAAAGCATCTTCATTTCCTTCATTTGGAAGTGAAGGACCACGTTTCTATCACAGAATCACTCCTGTGCTACAGTATTGACTTCACTTTTTAAAGTCCACAGACAGAGAGGGTAACAGGAAAGAGGAGGTCTGAGACATCATAGATTTTTACTTGAATCCTTTTTATCTCTACTGAGAGCCAGGCAAAGCAGTTTGTTGGAAGAATTCAAAGATGCTGAGAGGAGTATGGTTATTAGATGTGCTTTTGAAACTCTGCAAAAAGTTTCCACTAAGGAGAGCGGTCTTGCAGGTTCACCATCTGAACCAGCGAGAAGCAGAGGTGGGAGGAGGGTTACAGTACGTGTATTAAAGCTGTTGCACAGATGTTAGCTCTTCCTTTTTCAATTATCCACCATGAAAGATGTCTGCTGGGAAGGCTGCATCATAATATGTGCATCTCTCTGGTTATGAATGACCTGTGTATCTTTGCATATAAATTACAGCACTTCTTGCAGAAATCAAGGAGACAATTGAAAGTGAGGGATCTGACAACAGCATCCTTTGAATATTACTTTGTCAATGGGATTCTGACTGAGAGGAAAAACATGAGTTTCTGGGCTCTGGAGAATCTAATTAACAAACGTAGGCTGATTAAAGGTCATGTTAAAACCTGATTCTCTAGGATGGTCATAATATACCTATATGAATACACCATGTGTAAAATATATGCATATATGCTTTGGAACCTTGCAGCAAAACATACGTAATGTCAACAAAGGTTTTTATTTTGATACAGAACAGCAAAGATTTATGACCTAGCAGCTTTATTTAACAAATTTTAAAGAATAAATCCTAAAAAATTTGAAAATATTTAAGGACAAATTAAATATTTTTTGCTGCAGTAAATAATGAGGTACTTTCTCTGAGGCTGCCTAGCAGCTGTTACTATTGTTTTCTCTTTTTTTGGTTAGTGTTAAGCTCAGTGAGTTCCCTTGTGCCAGTTAGATGCAGGGCAGGGAAACGTGGCTAGTGGCTCCGGCCAGCAATCTGTGTTATCCCTTGCCTAGCTGTCTGGTGCTTTGGACTCCTTTCTGCCTGTTTTGAGTGATTAAATCCAGATTTCTTGGTGCCAGTCAAGATGCACTTATTTCACAGAGATAACAACGCAAAACAGAAAACAATGCATGACGGAACAGAGGACTTACGTGCAGAAGTAGCATTAAATATTTTGGATATTCTAACCTTGGCTCCTGCAAGTTTGGTAGACCAAAGTTCTTAGCATGATTTTGGTGAAACTCACCCATTGTGTTGGCCCTGTGAATTTAGAAAGCTGAGAAGCTTGCTCCGAGCGTGACCAAGTGAATCCCAGGGGTGAGCTGCAGCCATGGGTTGTCCTCTGCGTCGTGGTTTTGCATTTCTTCTGTCTCCTGTCAACAGCTCATGATGTTTCTTGGAGGCTGGACCTGCCCAGGACTTTGTTTCTCCTTTTTCTCTCTTTGTATCAAGAAGGATATCTTCAGCTTCCTCGTTGGACACATTTGCCATTTACTAGCAATAGCTGCTTTGGGTTTCTCTAAGTGTCCTTGGTGTCTTTCTCGGTGCTTTTGTGCCCTGTGCTGCCTCGGAGCCTTCTCCTCTCAAAACCTTTGGTAATTCAGCTTGGTGTCTTTGGGCTGGAAAGCATCACCCAGGTGAACCCAGCTGAATCTGATATTAATAAAGCAGGACTGAGCTGGTCCTGCAATTTTGTTAAAAAAACAAACCAACCAAAAAAATCCCACCCCCACCCCCAAAAAAAACCCAAAACCAAAAAACTGGCTATGCATAAAAAGTGGTGTAAAAAGTGATTGGTCTCACCAGTTAGTAAGGAAAGGACATGGTTACTGTGATCTTTTATTTCACTACTATTTGCTAGACTCACTTTGGGAAACACATATTGGAGGAATAAGTGAATAAGCTTGCTTAAAAGCCACATCAGATGGTTGTAAATGCCATGCTGCATTTTGTAATAGCATTTGTAGTTTATTTTTCCTATATTGCTTTCCCTCCCTACACACTAAAAATTCTCTGATATTTTTAGAGGTCAGCGAAAGCAGAACAGTCTTTCTATGAATCTGAAAATTTCTGTGCATGCTGGGATTGTGTTATAAAGGAAAATGTGATGTAAGTGACCCATACACACTCGGTGAAAATCAGGGAGAACACTGTACCTTGCTTTTCTCCTGCCTTTTGGATCTTTTTCTATTGTGCCCTGGTAATGCCAGAATAGCCCATATAGTCCCTATGTTATACCTTTGTAATTAATGTCTTTTGTCTGATAAAAGCACTTCAGTAGAATACATTACTTCAGAGTAAAATTAAATAATGTTTTTGATGCATCTTGAAAAAAATCTCAACATGTGTTTCAGATCTATTTCACGTACCTCTTCGATAACAAAAACAAAAGAACTGTGTGAGTAAGCTATGTTGCAGATATATTACTATTGTTCCTGCAGGGTAGGTGATTGTAATCTTTTATAGTAAATTTTAAAAAAATGAACTGCTCCAATAAATTTCATGTTTTACAATGAACACACTCAACATGTTAATCTTTTATATGGTCATTGTCCCAAAGAAATATACATGGCAGAGAGTTAAGACACCCCTGTAAGGCACAAGGGCAATATGCTTTCTATTTCAAATTAGAGTAGCCAAGCAGTTTTATTCTTTAAGGCTGCTGTAAAACCTATCTAAATGAAAGGTATTAAATGCTGAAGTTACATAAAGGTGTGTGTCATTAAAATGTTACTGGAAGGTGATTCTGTTTTTTAACTCTTAGTGTATTTCTGAAGATATACTATAAAGCTAGGGAATTTATACTGGCATGGAACAAGCCTTGCACATTTATTGCTTAATTGCAGGTAATTGGCCTGGCCATAGAAGGGTAGACCTTGCCATCCCAAGATCATGACATAAAGGTTAAGTATCACTTCCAGTAAAATCTTCTCAGGGAATTTAAAAGTTGCGATACAAAGTTTGGTAAGACATCTAATTCCTTGCTGACTGCAATTTTTCTATTTTTTAATTTGAGGTTAATATAGCATTTGAATTTATTTATAACATGTGTGCCCCAACCAAAAATTAATTTTAAAGCACTTAATGTTACTTTAATAACTGCATGCGTTTTTGGAATTTTTTAATGGCTACTGAAATGTTAAAGCTATCTCAGCATAGCATAATTATTTGAAATAGAAGAATAACTGTATTGTCCTATTCTATGAAAACAGAAATAATAGGGAAAAAGTTTAATATTTCCATCTGCAAATTAATCTGCTTATTGGACAAAGCAAATGGTGAAATGATCACTACACTAAGAAATTCATAAATATTTATATTTAGCATTACTACTTCAAAACTATATACTGTAATTTAATGGCAATATTAGTATGATATAATTTATTTTGTGGGCTGCTGTAATAAACATTATGACTTAGTTAACTCTCAGCTGGGGCTGGATTGAACATGGTTCCTGTAGGTAAGCTGTATTGACAAACTACCATTGCATCCTCCAGTTGTAGCTTTGCCGTGGGGACACATTGGATTTTCTAGTGCTATATGTGCCACCCAGAAATGAAATATATTAACTTGTATCTCACTTCTATTAGAAAACAACATTTTCAAGTATTTATGACTAAGCTGTAAAGATTGTTTCTGAGTGAAATGCAGAGACTTTCATCTTATCTAACAAGTTTGCCTCTCCCATTTTCAGACAGAACCGATTGCTTTATTTTGTTTTGTGGTGTTTGCGCTGAGGTTAATAGTTACAAACACAACGTGAAAGATTGCACAGGTCTTTGTGTAATATAGACATCTGCGCTACCTCAGATGAGGACAAATCAGGCTGCAAGTTTGCAACTAGTTTTAACAGGTCCAAGTATGTGTTAGCATTGAATATATCATCCCTTCACCCCCTCTTCTGTCTATGCAGAACATCTAGGCTTTTCCCACACAAGCCAGTAGTCCTACTTTTGAGTGACCTTATAGTGAGCTGGATCAGGAGCTGACATGGCTGAAAATTAAGATGGATTTAAGCAGAACAACCCAAAACAAGCAAAACCCCCAAAAGATAAAGAAAATAATTTCTCAACCACATCATTATTGGTGCTGGCACAGGAGAGGTGCTGGAAATATGTGGCCAAGACAAGAGAGGATCTTAAACCTTAATAAAACTGTGTGTTCAATTTTATTTCTTAGCCACAGCAAGGCCAAAAATTTCATTTCAAGGGAAAAGGGGAAGGATTTGCACTATTTTGCCAATGGCATGTACTGTTCATCTTCAGTTTTCATCATGTTATGAGCTGCCAGAGGTCATTTGTAACCACATGAATAATTAGAAAATGTTCTCATGCAGGTGGATGTGTTCTCTGCTAATCACATCTGTCCTTCTAAAGTCAGGAGAAAGAGTGGAGTAGAGAACGTGATTTTCACAACACACTGTTAATTAGTCCAGCATCTGATATCAGACTTTTAAAACTGAACACTCCTTATTACTGAGATGGTGTTAAAACATTGATTTTTTTTTAAATAAAAACTTCCATTTTTCTATACATATGTGGCTGTTGCCACCATGAATATTCTCCCAGAATTCTTCCATTTCCTTAATTATGACTAGCATTTTTATTCAAGACTCATTTTCCTATGGATCCCACGATGCCATTGCTTTGTGCATGGGGTCACTGCTGATTCCTGATGGGAACCTGCCCCTCTCCAGGGTAGTATCTCCTGCAGGAGAGGGAAACCTGGCTTTGGGTCTGTGCTATGCTGTGTGCTGAGCAGCCACTCCATCCCCAGCACAATCACGAACAGTATTGCTGTAGTTCTCAGTAGTTTCTGACTGACTTCATGAGTGGCGATTGCTGTGGCACTGAGGTTTTTTTAGCTGTACATTTTTTTTTTTTCCATAAAGATAACCTGGGGGAGGAAGGGTACTACTCCAGCAGTGATATCCCTAAGACTTGTACTGGGAAGAGATGTAAGAGGTTTTATTGGTGGTATTATAGACCTTTTGCACTACAGGAACTGTAGAAAAAGCCTGTGGTGAAGTTGAGAGGACTGGCCATTACCTGGCAGATACTGCATCTTAACAGTGCTCTGAGATGTTTGAAAATAGTAGTATTTTGTGTGAAACAGAACAAAATTAGTTATTGACTACTAAGAATTTGTGATAACCTGCAGTGAAGTGTTCTTCCAATCAACTCCTGAGACATCGAAATTATGGTATTGTCTTTTGTAAAGCCGTGATCAAGCATTTTGGTAATAAACTCTGTTTTCAGGCACTTGTAATGGAGTGCAGAGAAATATCTGGGGACGTTTTGGGGTTAAGCCTGGCATACTGTAGGAATACCTCATCATGTATGCAAACAATTTTCAAGTAACTGAACTGGGATTCTTTTTTTAATGGGAAATGCATTGAGAATTGCTGCAGGCAGGTGTTTTATTTTCAAAGGTGGCGTTAATATATTTAACAGATTGGGGCAATTTGAAATTCTGACCAGAGGTCCAGCACCTGTATTAATGCAATCATTTTTTTTTTCAAAAGCTCATAGTGGTCACAGGGAGATACTGGAATCCTTTTTTAGCAGCCTCTGAACTTCCATAATGAAAAGATGCACCCTGCTGCAAAAAGTTTATCTTAAACTTAGTTTTGCAACTGACTGTGAAGTCATCACCTCATTTTTTCAACACTATATGGGAGAAGGATAGTGGAGAGCGCACAGACAAAGCCAGTGGAAACATACACGGATGAGCCCTTGGTTCTGAATTGTTGGGAACTTTTTCCTCCAAGGTCAAGTGAAACTTGCTTTCCATCAGAAATGTGCAGCCTGTGCACATATGTCAGGTAACATAATTTTTATGAGCTTTGTGTCTCAATCTCTGGCGGGTGTAAAACTCTTCAGCTTACACCAGTAGGAAGCACATTCTACCCTTCATTAAAATAAGATTATAGAATAGCCTTTCTGAGGCAGTAACTAGGGAGGCAGTGAAGGGAGTTGGTGTATTCTGATATTTTTGCAAAGAGGACCCTTCAACCCCTGGTCACCACCTCTCATCCAAAGAGGATTTAACTTCATGGAGGGCAGTGTCTTCACCATAGCTAGATTGGGTGGAAACGCGGTACCTGAGACAGCAGTTGCTTCTTACAGTGTTTGCTCCTTGGGTTCCCTTTTAAAGGCAAATGCAATCCCTGCTAACCCAGTACCTTTAGATCTGCAGTGTGGGGAGACACAGGTTGGCCTTAGAAGCCCAAATGTCTGCAAATTCCTTTCCCGCTCTGTCTTGAACACACTTTTGGCACTGAAGTCTTCATGTACGATAAACCAGGATTAGTAGAGCAGCATGCAGCTCACTTGTTGGTATAGATCTAGTTCCAGCAAAGTAATTGTGCACGTACTTGACTGCAAGCACGTGTATATTTATGTTGATTTACGGTGACTTAGATGAATCAACCTGCATGCTTAAGTGCCTTGCTGAATTAGAAATGCAAATTTTCCACCTTCAGAATAGGGAAGGATTGTTACTGGGGGACCTCTGGCTTTGATCTAGCCACGTTTAAGCAGATGTTTTCTTTTAAGTGTGAATAATCCTAAAGAATAACTTTGTGAAGTCAAGGCAGGGCACTCACTTCCATTCAGCACCGGTAAGGGGAAGCTAGTGCACAAGTACCAGCTCTCTCCTGGCTCTTGCCCTCTCTGAAGCATTTCTGTGGTGCGGAGAATGGAAATGATTAAACAGCTTGAGAGCCACCTCTGTGGTACAGCAGCATAGCCGCGATGCTTGCGTTTATGCTTTACTCTGAATTGTTTGTTATAATAATTTCTTTTTACATATTACATTGCCATAAATGATTCTGGTTTCTGAAGAAAAAACTCTATTTCTATACAGGTAATGTTGATTTGGTATGAATTAAAAAGGAGCTAGAAGAAACAATTTATTTTTTGTATCTGTATATCTTAAATAGAAATAGCCTTATTTAAAAAACCCAAAGCTTCTACATTTAAGTTTTGCAAAACATCTTTAGAATCTATTTTATTCTTTTGTATCATAAAATGAATTTCCTCCCTTTAACAACTTTTCACAAAAGTTCTCAGTGCTATAAACTCTAGTTTTAGCACAGTAATTTTATGTAAACTATTTCTAGCATTTTCTTTGAATCAATAAGCAATTTTCATGCCAATAGATGGTAGAATTGGTGTACTTTTTTGTAATTTACAAGTAAATCGTGTGTTTTCTTAAACTGTGGGACAAGTCATTTTTCCCACACTGATGTAATAACAAAAATCTTGCAACTGGGTCTCACAGTTTTGGCTCAAATTCTGGGCTGAAGTCAATGGGCAGCTTTAACAGGTGGCTATTCTGCCACAAATTAATTAATCTGTACCAGGGAACTGAGTAATATCAACTATCAGAATCTCCTTCAGGTTTCAGAGAGATTGCTCCATAATTCAATTTATACCAATATTTTTTCATCGAGGATGTAATTAACCCACCAAGTGTTCCATGCATAAGTATTTTGTCTATAGAATAAGTTCCTCCTATGTTATATTTGAGAGTTAATTTTTCTTGAGCAAAATCCAGCACGCTGAGAAAGAAACAACATAGAGTTTGTCTGTAGAGAACACTAAGGCCTTAAATGTGACCCATCTCTTGAGGCTTCTTCCATTGAGTTGCCACAGCCCTGAACTGACCCATGAAGGAGCCTGAGCTTTTGCCGCTTTAGTCTAAAAACACATGAATTTACCACTTGAAAAAATGAAGTTGTTTAACGATTTTCAAATACGCAGGCATCCTACTGTGGTTTACCTGCTCTTTATTGGGCCAGATATTTACGTATGCCTCAGTGTTCCATTGCTAAACCCTGTGCATTCAAGACATGGAGATGCATAACGCAGTAGCCACCCCCTTAGGTGGTGTAGGGGTTGATTTAGGCTGCAATGCCATAGACAATTGAAATCTGGATGACCCTACTTTGGATTAGCTATTTATTCTTGCTGTTTTCCCCGTGTGAGTTCTAGCACCCCTGCAGATATATGGCTGAAAATTAATCCGGGAATTCAATATATATAGCTGCAGCTCATGATTTGGTTATAGAAGTGCTAGTGCTAGCAGAAAAGGGGGTGAGCATTAACACAGGGTTTAGATCGATATCAAAGCTGTCAGCAGTAGCCAAGCCTTGCACCAACTTAAAGTGATTGTGGAACTGCAACCTTTTAGCTCCCTTCTTCAACCTGAGAGATGCATCTTACCTATAAAGCTTTACGGAATGGCAAGCGAAGCACAGGGGACTATGGCGTGTGTGACTTACGCTGCGAAGAGGTGTAAATAATTAGGAAATGGAGTAGTCTAGCATAGTTGGGTTGAGTGGCACTGACCTTGAGCATCCCGAAATCCTCTCTCACCAAGGCAATTAGTGACTGAATCAAAGGGCAGAGAAAGCAGCCAGGAATCAATAAAGTATAAGACATGCCATGGCCACAGTCCTGTTTCCTCAGACCTGGATGCTTTTCCTTCTGCAGAAAATAGGAACAATGTGGGAACAACTGTATTATATTCTATTTATGATATTGAATGTTCACATGTGTTCACATGGTTTGCATAGAGAGTTATTGTGGCTACAGCCTCTCTGATAAAGTCTATATAGTAATTATATCATATGCTATTATTGGCTGAACATTTGAGTAATAGTGCCTCATTTTGTTATGTTCTTATACCAGTAAGAATTAAAGCACGTAAGAAAACTGTGGGAAGTGTGAAAATAACTTTTTCCCTGGAGTCTAAGAAAAAACAGACCAAGTAGTTTCAAGAATTGACTTTAATTGCAGCAAAAAGCACACAGCATAACTAGCTATCCATCATTTTGCCTGATATTTAGCAGAATGTCAAGAATTCCAAGTGGGGAAAAAAGGTAACGATTAAATAAAAGGGTGATGGCACACTTGGCACTCTTTCTCTATCGCAATGTGGTGTGGAAAGGGTCAAACATTTTGCTTTGTTCCGGTGGCACTGCCAACAGATGTCAGGACCCTAAGCTCTGGTCTCTGTAAAGACAAGTTCTAGGCTATTGAAAATGATTTTCTTAAGTCCTTAACTTCAGCTCCCTTTGCATTTATCTCCTTTTATCAGCAAGGATCACCCTGGTATCCCCTATACTGCCTTCTCTTATGGCCATCTTTGGAGGAACTCCTCTCTGGACTTGTGCTAAGCGCTCCTTGGGAAGGAAGCCCTGCTGCATCACCTGAATTCACACCTCACTGTATGTATACTACACAAGGTATACGACAGCAGCAGCAGATGTCATGTGCTACAGGTATCACTGTCATGTTCTTTAGCGGTGACTAAGTAGATCACTACATCAAAGTGTGGATGTTTGACAAATCTTCACTATAATAGCAGGCAAACTAATGAACAGTAGGGGAGAGACTTGGTGAAAGACAGAGACTGAGCACCATTTGTTTGTCTTGGGTTGCTACTATACTTTCTCACAAACAGTGACAGGTTTTAACCAGAATGTCTCAGGGTTAGTTATTACTCAGGAGGCAGCTCTGTTAAAAGCAGAGTTATACCAGAAAGGTTTGTGGTTGCCATATGTGCAAAAGTCTAGTTCAAATTACTCTCAACATGCTTGGGGTCATCCTGACCTAGCCAACAAAGGATGAGGCCTTGCGAGGAGAGAAGGTCATCTATGAGAAGAAGAATGTATCTGCTTTCAGGATACACCTTACCCAGGAAGAAGGACATAAAAGACTTTTATTGTGGCTTGAATATAAGGTTGACCATGAGAAAAAAACATAACGGTGTAAGAAAAGTTTTTCATAATGGGAACAGCTTGGTTCCCCAGACTACATCTATGTGTCTGGCTGTCACTGAAGAATAACTGCCCAGGCGTTGTGCTAGGACATGCTTCCTAAGAAGATCCATGAGCAAGCACTCAGGTGCCCACAGCCCCATGGACAGCTCGCATTGTGCCCATCAAACATTTATCTCCCTCGTGGGAGATAAATGGTGAGTGTGCCAAGCACAGGCTGAGCACACTTTACATCATGAAGAAACAGCAGACATCATTTCCCTAGGATTGTGAGAGCTGTGCTCTGGGATGGCTGCAATGCCTTTGTGGGACAGCTTGGCAGCTCCTGTCCATGCTGTCATGGCTGAAGATGTGCTCCTTAAAGCTATTAGCTTTTAGGGCCATTTTAGAGGAGACCTGCCCAAGGGGCTTCAGTTCCTATAAGGATGAGTAGGAGTTATTGTTCCTCCTGAGCCACATACTGTGCACCCGCCTAAACTGCCAAGGGGTCTCAGCAAAGCTCTCTTCCCTCTGTGTTTGCCAAAAATTCCTGTTTGCAAAAGGCCTTTCCTGCAGTCTGGGTGCATCTCCCCCCAGCTATCATCTAAACTGTTAGAATATACAAATACACATGGTGATTTGGTCGGCGATGGCAACTAGCTCAGGAAAGGTAATGGTGAACAAACCTCCAGCATGTTTTGCAGCTTGCATTTGGTGGACTGCCTCTGACATGGGAGGTGGTGGCAGGGGAGCAGATACCGGTGCCCAGCACTTTCTACCCACCAACCGGTCTAATCACCCTTTCTGTGCCTGTTCATGATGCTGCCTCCCATGCCAGATTTTGGATATGCTCAGTTGCTTGGGAACCTAAAACTCAGAAGCCTACGAGTTTGATCTAAATCTGACATCAGATCCTAGGATTCTGCCCCAAATCGTTACAGTGCATAGGATATTCACATCTTTTCTTTTCTTGCTATTTCTATTAAAATGTTTTTTCTATGTAGCTGGACATCCAAGTCGTTAACAACACTCACCAGACTTAGTATATTAAAAACCAGGCACTGTGGCATCTTCGATGTAATTTTCTGAGTTGCACTGCTTTCACTGTGTTACATGTTGTGTAAAATATTTGGTATTTTAGCTTTAAAACCAAGTTAAAATGAAATGTTCAAGAACCTAGCATTTTTCCAAAAGCCCCTAGCGTTTTTTTTTGGTGCAGAAGAATATACAGAGAACCTTGGCAAATAGTTAAACATTCTAATTTGAGATAATCTTTGATTAATGAAGAAGCTGCTTTCAAATGCTCTTCTCTGGCTCTAATAATTGATCTCTAATTGTCCCATCTAAAGGTTATATATTGCCTTTCCTCATGATTGTGTCCTCCTAATGCCTTATAACTTGGATCCAGCTATTAGCAACATTCATTAATTCCTCTTGAAAATGCTGTGAACTTTCCAAATTGAAATAGTGCTTTATAAAACCAAATTTAGTTTTCTACTAGCTTTGAGTCTCTTGAGAAAATCACACTGAGAGATGTCACAAACATGATGTGTAATTTTTCAATTCTAAATTATTTTAGAATTTATTTATAAACTCTTTGAGGATGTTGGACAGAGGAGGTGTAGGAGGATAACCTAATTAAAAATAATGGCACAGGTGCTTTTTGTTCTCTTACTGCAAGTAAACAGGTGATGGATTTGCAATTAAGTGTGTGATGTCTAAGTGGTAAATGCATTTATGCAAAAATTAGCAGATTAAAATTTAGGATCTGGTGAAATGTTTGTGATAGAAAACCACTGGGTTTTTCAGAGGAATTTTACTTGGATCTCTAACAAGCTGGGACAGCTAAACATATTTACTTAATTTCTTACCTAATTGAGGGGTAAGGTTTCTTCATAGTGTAAGTTGTTAAGCCATTTCTGGAATAACTTGTTTTCTAACCTTATTCTACTTTAGTAAGACAAACCATTTTAACCTGTTGCTTGGCAGACTTCCTTTTATATAGCTTAAAGAAAATTGGCTAAACTTTGTTTTTCCTACTAGACTAAGTTATTTACCCCACATGTTGGTGTGTGCCTAGTGCTTGACCACAGCATTACAGCACCAAAGGCTTGTGATTACCCAGCACATTTTCTGCATAGTTTGATATTAAAAAATGCATAAGGTACTTGTGTGAGCAGAGATTTTTACAAATAAGTCTAATAAATACCATTTGAAAATGCTTTTACTTCCTTTGCTCTTGAATTTTTCAGTCTAATGTCATTAAAATGGAATATTCATGTGCTGCTTTCCCCAATTTCAGCTTAATTGTTTCCAGTCTGTACAGCCCTGCTGTCTGGAAATGTTTATTACTGAGTAAATGTATTCTGGAAGGAGAGAGCCTGGCTAAATTGCTAGAAAGAAAAATTCTACAATCTGACCTTATCAAGACAGGATCCAGAAGGTTCTTATTTTTCATTTTGACTGCGGACTGTTAGCAGGGAAAAAAACAATTCAAAGAAGTTAACAAAAGTCTATCACAGCAATCATTTGTGCTGGGGGAGGGGTGGAAAAGAAAAAAAGGGGAAAAAAAAAAAGCACTGTCAAACACTTCTAATCCATTCTGTAGAATTGCAGAAAAAGTGTTACATATCCTGTAATGATACAAAGCTATTTTCTTCTGGCTTTGTTTGGAAAACACAAATCTATTCCATGCAAATGCACTGGGTATTTAGAGAACCTTTTAATATACTTTAAGTATATAGTAACACAGAATGAAAGTATGGCATCAAAGTGTTCAATAATGTATTTTGAGTGATCTTTAGCAACTCTCCTAAGCATTTATGACTTGCTAGAGGGAAATGCGCTTTTCAAAGATCATGTACAGTCCCTATGGAGACCTGTAACCTTCCTCAGAGCAATTCACCACAAACTGATAGGTCTGATCACAGCACAAGTGAGACAGTCGGTTTAAAATGCTCTGGAAATGCTCAGAGAATACTAATAGGAGCCCTGCCACTGCTGAGTCACTGCCTGCAACCGGGGGTTTAAGCAAAGGGTTATTTGGGGATGATAAATATTGGTAGGAAGTCGGGTATTGGCAAAAGCTTCATTTAGACCTTGGCCTGTTTGTGGTCTGATTTGCTGCGTAATCAGTTTATTAGTGAATCAAAGATAAAATCTTTGGTTAGGGAGGGCTGGGAGGTTTAAATCTGGGGCCAGAGAGGGAAGAAGTGAGTGCATGGATATCAAAAGGCTCCTCCGAGCAGCACAAGAACCTGTATTTGTTCTTCTAGAAGGAGTTTGGTGCTTATCTGTTGTTCCCATGGAACGACAGGTTTTATGAATAAAGGGCAAGGTTTTTTTCCTCACCTCTGCCCCCTTGCAAGAGCAATACTGTGCCCCGGTAGCCTTAACACAGGAACTTGTTGATTTTCTAGTTTGGCATTAGTTTCTAGTTTCTAATGTTTGGCATTAAAAGTATTTTTCAGGAATTTCAGCTTTGACGAAAAGATCTACCGCTGTTTGAATGCGTGCTGTTAATCCCTCTCTGATAGAAAGCTGCAGAATGAGTTTCTTATCACAGAACATATATGATGCTATCCCCTTCCTAAGCCACCGCTGGCTGTTTACGGTGGCCTCCCTCGGGTGTCACACACCACGTTGCCGCCTATCGCGATCCTTTATGTACTACTGCTTCCTCTAATGCTTCAAGGCCATCCAGAACAGTCGTGTGCTATTTAAATCGGGCATAGCCTGTCCTTGCAGTTTCAGCTTTTGGCGGGACTGGATCTGTGTGGTGCTTCTCATTAATCAGTACTATGCTGTGTGTGGAACTTCTTTAAACTTTTTTTTTTGAAACAACACATCTGCACTACAAGCTCAGCTTGTTATTTTCTGACCTGTCTTTTCTTCCTTCTTCCTTTCCTGAGTCTTACTCCAGATGGTAACTGCTGCAAGACCCTAAAAATAAAAATGAAAGTGTGAAGTGCATTCACTTTCATGGAGCTGCAAACAGAGGGCAGGGGACGGAGGGAAAATGCACTGGGATCGTTTGTCTGCCTCAGTTCCGTTAGTATCCTCCGCTGTTAGTCAGCCTGCAATGGTATGAAGTGCATTATAAAAGACATGGTACACAAATATTTAAGAAAAAAAGAAAGCTCTGGTATTGTGGGGAGCCTCTCAATAAGGTCTTGTTGTTATTAACCCATTGCATCTGGCCTGTAGCTGATTTCCCATTTCCTCTTTCTCAGAAGCTCTTTGACCACAGGCAGGAGAAGTGCTACAAGAAGATGGAGAAGTTGACAATTGTCCTGTACTGTGACAGCCCAGACATGCAGCTGGTCATTTGGTGGGTTAGGACCTGCAGGTGAAACAGTGGCTATACAGAAAGAGGCTATATCTGATACACAAATACCTTTACCTGTCTTTGAAAGGACCTTGGAGAAAGAGTAGTTGGGAGACTGGCTGTAAATCCATCCCCAAAGCACTCACATTTATTTTTAAGAAGGTTATGCAAAACATAGCAAGCAGTTGCCATGAGAAAAGTGGATGCCAGGTCCCCCATTTCGTGTTCAGTCTCACAAGTGCCCCCTTGGCTGTGCAGAACATTAAGATAAACAACAGTGATGAATCATTCCTTATAGCAAGAGGGTTTTAAAACGTGTATATGTGCATTCAGCCTGGAAATGTGGGTGAGGGCATCAGAAGTACAGTCATCTTTTATTAGTAACAGCTAACTTGGAGAGATACAAGGAAGTTTCATCTCTTCAAAATATGTTCTCTTGCTGTTGCAGCTACCACAGAGTTATCAAAGCTGGGGAAAATTACTGTTCTTGTTTTTCTTTACATGGGAATGACTTGACTCTGATTCCCTTATTGTCCCTCTTTGAGTATTACTATTATTAGTGTAGTGATGGAATATTTCTCCCTAAATGTTACTGCAGAAAAGTAAATAATTTCTTACATATTTCTTTTTTTTTTTCCATAGAGACTCTACTTTAAGAATAGGTTTTAAGGGATAAATACGGTGTTTGAAGACTCAGAAAGAAATGAAAATAACTGATATACAGCCTGAAGAAAAACAGTATTAGGAGCAGGTCACCTAACAGGGAAAAATCCATATGTGTTTGAGGAGGTGTGCCAAACATTCTAACTGAAAAGCAAACAGTCACAGAATTGATTTGCTGGGAAGACACCTCTGGGATCATCAAGTCCAACCTTTGCCCTAACACCACCATGTCAACCAGACCATGGCACTAAGTGCCATGTCCAGTCTTTTCTTAAACACTTGCAGGGATAGTGACTCCACCACCTCGAAAAAGTGGAGGAAAAGTGCTTCAGACAAGCAAGAAGATTTCAGGAGCTCACGTTGGCCACCCAAAAGGCAGCCAGTAATTTAGCAGGAGCTACTAATTGTGCCATAAATAAAAAAAAAAAAAACCAAAAACAAACAAAACCACAAAACAAACAACTGGATCATAGTTACAGAGAGTTAACTCTCTGTAAGGGAAAGCTAAATGGACTCAGAGTTTTTTGTCCAGTCTTAACCAGAAGACCAAAAGTCAGAATCACACAACCAGAATGATCCACTGCTGCAAAAAGGCCAAATATGCATGTTCCCTTCAAATCACTTCAGAAGCAAAATATAATTCTCTAGGGTCTGGAAGGGAGGAGAACAAGGTAAGTGAGAGCAGATGTAGGGCATCCTGATCAGGTAGGGTTTAAATGAGGCCTGAGATAAGAGAGGAGCTTTTCGGGCAGAGCAGAAGTGTTGGCGGGGTGGAGAGAAAACAGAAGTGGTAAGAAAGCTGGTGTAGCAAGCTCAGTAGAAAGAAGACCAAAGGCTTTTAGGCTGTTGTTCACCAAGCCGTTGCTGTTAGGCCTGAGGTAAAATGCATCATGCCATCATAAGGTGCAGATGGCATGCTTTAAAAAATAGCTGTGGGGTTTGCCTCATAAATACAGATGACCTTAGTTTTTTTGAAGCATCTGTGTGCTGAGCAGAGCTCTGTGCTGCAGGTGCAGTGTGTGCTGCTTGGACACATCATTGCCTTGCTGTTCCTTTAAAGACTGTAGGAATCACAGTTTTTTCCCCCCTGAGGGTCTTCCAGGCCATCTCATCCTCGGTAAGACCTGCCTTTTTGTGTTAAAGAGAATCCATCTTTGTTTTCTGGGTTGTTTTACCCTCTTGACAGCGAGAGTGCTCTGGGCTAGCAGTGCCAAGGCAAGCTTTCATGATCTGATGGACCAAGTGTCCTGGCGTCCCATCTGGCATGGGGTGGGCAAGCTTCAGGGCACCCTTGGTTGTTTATTGTTGTCGCATGTCTTGAGAAGGCGGCGTATGTTTTGTCAAATTACTTTATTACAAGTTTTACTGGTGTTCCTGTGGACAAGCTCACATAGTTTCTTTCAGTCAAGGGACAAGGCTCCCATGACAAGGGCTTGAACGTGCTCCAGTGAGCCTGGGGCTGGCAGTGCCGGACGGCAGACCGGTGTGGCAAATGGTCAGGGTGAAGGGTGAGGTGAAGTGATATCAGCAGGCTCATCAATGTGTCTGGCAGCGCATGGCTTCATGTGGTTAAGCACCTCCGAATGAGCTGGGGAAGCTGTTGGTATGAGAAATGTGTTTGCCTGTCCACCCCTTAATTCCTTCTCTGCCCCATGTACCCCATACAGCCGTCAGTTACAGATATGCAGGGCTCATCTTCCCACAAAGCTGCAAGTCCTTTTTTTTGTTTTTCTTTTTTTTCCTTTTTCCTTCTCTTTTTTTTTCTTTTTCATGCTATAAACTGTCAAATGTCACTGCCTTCCCATCACTATCCTAACAGCCCGTCTGAGAGGGTGATGGCAGGGATGCCCTCTGTTGCATTTTCTACTTTCTGTACGCCACATCCACTAGTGCCTACTGGGACTTTGGCCGTCTGGTGTGGCCTTGCTCCCTTGCACGTTGGTCTCACTATGGACTGTAGCGGTTCCTTCTCTTCGTGCCCTCTGGTGACTTCACAGCATCACAGAAAAAAACAATACAGACCATTAGATGAGTTCTACCACTAAAAAAAGTACCAAGGAGACATGTTTGCTGATTTTTGAGTCTCGAATGTAAGGGCAAAGGTTTTTATCTTTGTTTTTCTTTCATTCCATCTGAAGAGATGAGAAGAATAGCTAGGAAGAAGAGCTCAATATTCCTATTCTCATGAAAGTCTACAAACACATGGCCTTTGCCAGCACAGCTGCTTTCCTGTCAGCATTGACAATCAAGGATAAAACTCAAGACACTTTTTCAAAGGAAGATGCAGTGGGAAAATTTTCATTCTACTGTTAGTGTAGTTTTATTTCCAAGGACAAAATGAAAAGTTGCAGTGTATTTCAGCTTGGTGTGACTTAAATGGCCAACCAAAGAAGAAATAAATACCCTTTTGGGGTGAGTGACATTGAATCCCTCTTACCTCAGTAGCTGAAGTACCTCCAACTTCTGCTTCTCTTTCTTGGCCCAAATTCCTCGTGGTTCAAAGTTCCTTGAGCAGCAGTTCCATTGTCTGGCTGGTGGAGTAAACAAGACAAGTGAGTGGGAAGCCCAAAAAAACAGTTCACAGGGCAAAATAGTGTAGCAATACTGCAGGAACTGATGGCTAGAGGTTAGCGTTATTTTGGATCAATATTAAATGCTTTGTGTGGTTGTTTTGTTGGTTTTTTTCTAGCAAAGAAGATGAAATGATACAGTTCAAGACTGTCAAATATACTGGTGCTTACTGAAAATGGAAATCCAGATAGTAAACAAGTATTACTGCCGGGGTCTGTGCATGTGAAACGCCAGGATGGTGTTGTATCTCTGAACTACATTGTTGGTCCACAAGTCTGACCTCTTTGCCCCTCTGTCTCTCCTCAGTGTTTGGTTGGTTTGTTTGGTTTTGGTTGGTTTGATTTTTTTTTT